>NC_045617.1:31332258-31634758 GCF_009829155.1 Mustela erminea
TCACCCCACCTCCTAGCCCTTAGCAACCACAATGTCACTCGTTGCTTCTACAAATATGACGATTTTAGATTCCACCTAAGTGATATCATGCAGTATTTATCCTTCTGTGTCTTGCTTATTTCAGTTGCCATAATGTCCTCCACGTTCAACCATGTAGTCATAAATGGCAGGATTTCCTTCTTTAAAAAGCTGAATAATATTCTTGTGTATATGTGTGCAAAGCCTGTGTCTGTGTGTCATCTGTGTGTATTACATTTTCTTTATCCACACATCTGCTGATGGACATTTAGGTTGTTTCCATATCTTGACTATTGGGAATAATGCTGCAAAAACATGGAAGTGCAGATACCTCTTCCAGATTTCATTTATTTTGGATATATACTCAGAAGTGTGATTGCTAAGATGTATGGCTGCTCTATTTTTAATTGTTTGAAGAATCACCATACCATTTTTCACAATGGCTATACCAATTTACATCTCACTAATGGTGTACAAAGGTTCCCCTTTTCTCCACATCCTTGACAACATTCATCTTTTGTCTTTGTGATAATAGCTATTCTAACAGATGTGAGGCAATAATTCCTTGTGGTTTCAATGTGCATTTCCCTGATGACTAGTGAAGTTGAGCAACTTTTCCTCTGCCTATTGGCCATTTGTATATCTTCTTTGGAGAGATACCTATTTAGGTCCTTCACCCACTTTGTAATCAAGTTTTTTTTTTCCTATTAAGCTGAGTTCCTTATATTTTTTTGGATATTAACCTCTTATAAGATTTATGGTTTGAAAATATTTCTCCCATTCTGTAAGTTGTTTCTTCATTCTGTTTGTTTCCTTCAGTAGCAGGAGCATTTTTCTTTGATACAATACCATTTGTCTATTTTTGCTTTGGTTACCTGTGCACTTAGTGTCATCTCCATAAAATCAATGCCAAGACCAATGTCAAAAGAGTTTTCCCTATCTTTTCCTCTTGTAGTTTTGTATCTCAGGTCTTACATTTAAGTCTTTAATCTATTTTGCGTTGATTTTGTATCAATTATCTCTTATTTCTACATGGTATGAGAGGAGTCCAATTTCCTTCTCCATGTGGATATCCAGTTTTTCCAACAGTATATATATTAAAGAGGTTATTCATTCTCCACTGTGTTTATGGCACACTTGTCAAAGATCAGTTGGCCATAAATGCATGTATTTGTATTTATTTCTGGGCTTTCTATCCTGTTTCATTGGTCTACATGTCTTTCTTTATGCAAGTACCATACTATTTTAATTACTGTGGTTTTTAAAATATAGTTTGAAATCAGGAAGTATGATGCCCTCCAGCTTTGTTCCTCTTGCTCAACATTGCCATGGCTATTTGGAGTCTTTTGTATTTCCATATGAATTCTAGAATTGTTTTTTTCTATTTCTAAAAAGAATGCCATTGGGATTTTGACAGTAATTTCACTGAATGGACATTTTGACAATATTATTTATAATCCATGTACAAAGGATATATTTCTATTTGTCTGTGTTTTCTTTAATATCCCTTATCAATATTTTATATTTTCAGTGGATAAGCTCTTCAGCCCTTTGGTTAAGTTTATTCCTATTTTATTCTTTTAGTTGTTATTGTGAATGAGATCATTTTCTTAATTTTCTTTTCAGATAGTTAGTCATTCCTGTATAGAAATGCCACTGATTTTTGTATATTGATTTTGTATCCTGCAACTTTATTAAATTTATTTATTAGTTCTAACAGTTTTTTGCTGTCTTCAGGATTTTCCACATATATGATCATGTCATCTGCAAATAGTGATAATTTGACTTCTTTCCAATTTAGTGTTTTTTATTTCTTTTTCTTGCCTAATTGCTCTGGCTAGGACTTTAAGAACTGTGTTGAACAAAAGCAGCAAGAGTGGGTATCCTTGGTTCTTGATAAATCTTAAAGGAAAAGGTTTAAATTATTCACCATTAAGTATGATGCTAGCTGCCAACCTTTCATACATGGACCTGATTGTGTTGTGGTAAGACCCTTCCAATCCTATCTTGTTGAAAATTTTTATCTTAAATGGATGTTGAATATCGTCAAATTTTTTTTGCATTAAGACATTCAATGTGGTTTTTATCTTTCAGTCTGTTAATGTAATATATCACATCAATCAGTTTACATATGTTGAACCATCCTAGCATCCCAGGGATAAATTCCACTGAATTGTAGTATATGACCTTTTTAATGTACTGTGGAATTCAGTTTATTAGCATTTTATTGAAGACTTTAGCATCTAAATTTATTAGAAATATTGGCCCATATTTTTCTTTTTTTAAGATTTTATTTATTTATTTATTTGACAGAGAATAAGCAGGGGAAGTGCCAGGCACAGGGAGAAGCAGGCTCCCCACTGAGCATGGAGCTTAATGTGGCACTCCATCTCACCACCCTGGGATGATGGCCTAAGCTGAAGGCAGATGGCTAACAACTGAGCCACCTAGGTGTCCCGGCCTTTAGCTTTTTTGTTGTATCTTTGGTATCTGGGGATACTAGCTTCATAAGATAGTTTGGAAGTGTTCTTTCCACTTATAAATTCGGAAGAGTTTAAGAAAGATTGATATTAATTCTTCTTTGACTGGTGCAATTCACCAGTAAGGCCACTTGGTTCTGGGCTTTTCTTTGTTTT
Organism: Mustela erminea; assembly: GCF_009829155.1. Lineage (NCBI taxonomy): Eukaryota > Metazoa > Chordata > Mammalia > Carnivora > Mustelidae > Mustela > Mustela erminea. The sequence goes on from NC_045617.1 coordinate 31,334,913, forward strand.
ATTGTTGTTATTGTTGCTTAACTGACTCAGTCTCTTTCCTCATTATTGGCCTATTCAGGCTTTCTATTTCTTCTTGATTCAATCTTGAAAGGTTGTATGTTTCTAAGAATTTACCTCTTTCTTTTAGATTATATAATTTTTTCACATAGGATTGTTCATCTTCATTGTTCTTATGGTTCTTTGTATTTTTGTGGTATCAGTTGTAATGTCTCCTCTTTCATTTCTAATTTTATTTGTCTTCTCTCTTTTTAAATGCAGATTCTGATTTAGCAGTTCTAGGTGCAATCTGAGATTCTGCATATCTAACAAGTTCCCAGTTGATGCCAATATTGCTGGTCCATAGACCAAACTTTGAGCTGCAACAAGTTATGCCTAATGGAAGTGTGAAGGAGGAGACAGACAGGAGAAACCTTCCAAAAAAATAAAGCTGGTTATGCAGACTGAAGAAGACTAGAGAAAGAAAATTTTTTTGAGATGTCTAGCCTATGAGAAATTACCAGTTGAAATAGTAACCCAAAAGGAAGACCAGTTGCAATTTGTATTAACTAAATAATTGCTGCCTGTTCTTAAACCAATTTTATTAATTTTATTATTTTTTAAAGATTTATGTATTTATCTGAGAGAGAATGAGAGGGTAGTGTCAATTACAACCACACAACAAGTGAGGCTGTGTCAATTCCAAATGAGAGCACATGAGCAGGGTAGGGGCAGATAGAAAGAATCTCTAGCAGATCCCCCCCCCCCCCACTGAGCATGGAGCTGGACATGGGGCTCGATCTTACAACCCTGAGATCATGACCTGAACCAAAATCAAGAGTTAGATGTTTAACTGACAGAGCCACCCAGGTGCCCATTAAATCAATTTTTTGAAGGGTTAAATGACACTCATAACAATAATAATAAAGATAAAAATAAATAAAAAGGACTGAACCTACTCTCTAACATTATCAAAATCAGGCTACCAGTAGTAGTTAACAATGCCGACACATAAACTTATTTATTCAACTCTATTGTTTATTAGCAACCCAGCCAAAACAATAATCTATGCTTACTTAAATCAGGATTGATGGTGACATAGAGAGGGATAATCCAGATATCAGGGATTATTTTCTTCATAAAAAAAGAGTATAGAGAAAGGGAAGGAGGGGAAACTATAGGCTAAAGTTAGTCAACCTATGTTTCCATATCTAAATTTGTATAACACTTTGAGCAAGTTCTTTAACTGTTCTAACCCTGTTCCCTGTCTATAAATTGAGGATGATGACATCACCCAATTCATACTTCTTTTGTGAGTTGTAAATACTTAAATCACTTTGAACACTGCTTATTGTAAATACTTGGTATTTTAGTATCATCATCACCCTCATCATCTTCATTATCATTACTTTAAAATACTCAACAAATTGAAAAATGTATGAACAACATTTTATAATCCCTCTGACTGAGAAGTAGAATTTTTCCCCCATCCCTTGAAGCTATGCTGACCTCGTGACTTCCTTTGACCAATCAATTATGGCAGAAGTGAGATTGTGTCAATTCCAAAGTATAGGCCTCAAGAGAGCTTGTAGCTTCTATCTGTGCCCTCTTAGAATCCTGCACTCAGACACCATGTAAAAAGCCAATGTAGCCTGCTAGAAGATGAGAGGCCATGAGGAGGAGAACTGAAGCACCCAACACCAACTCCCAGATGTGAGTGAGACCATCTTGGACCTGAGAGTTCAGCTGACTGTCCAGCATTCACAGTCATATGAGTGACCCAAATGAAAGCCACAGAGGAACCACCCAACCAATCCACAGGATCGTGAAAAATAATAAATAATTGTTGTTTTAGTCATAGCTTTTGGGGCAACTTGTTCCACAGCAATAAGTAACTGAAATAGCACCCATAAAAGTAAAATTAATAAAATGGCCCTTGGTGATTTAAAAAATTGTGATCTTCTGAAGTATTACAGTTATTATAAACGTTGATTCCTTTCTTTCTTCATTCTATAAAGATTTGCTGAGCACCTAGCAGTCTCCAGATAATATACTAACATATATATACATATATGTATATATATATATAACCATAATATATAAATTGATAAACAAAACATTTTCCTGCCCTTACAGAGTTTACGGTCCAGTTAGCATTACAAATGGAACGTGGAAATACATATATAATTATAAATTGTGGTAAGTACCTAGATAAGAGACTAGCAGAGACATACCTTAGTTGTACTGGACAGATTTTTTCAGTGTTTAGACATAGAGATGCTGTGAAATAAATTCTTTCCCATTGATTTTATTTTAAAAGAAATGGCTATTACATCAAACTCAAAACGTTTAAAGTATGAGGAAACTGTTGTTCCATCTCTTTTCTATTTAAAATAGTAGATATAAATAAACTATCTCCAGAGATGGAGAAAGCAGATGGATTTGAAAATTCAAGCTCACACTGAATATAATTAACTTGGAAAGGGAGAGAAGCTAATGACGCCTGAGATTATAGGTGCCCAGGAGACAGGCAAAGGGCTAACTTATTTTTAACACTACACTAGTCTCAGCAGTGAGGAAAATTCAAACTTGATTAAAGTCTCTGAGGAGGTGAAAAAGCAAATGAAGAGAGAAAAAAAAATGTGGCTATTGGAGAGTAATTAACATTTTGACCCAGTTGCCAGACTGAGTAGGTGTTCAGTGCTTATTAACAAAGCTGGGTTTCTTGGGTCATTGCAAATGAGAAGGTCTTGTGAAAGCACTCTGGGCATTGTTTACTATTTGATTCTGAAGAAGGTATACCTGGAAAGAAAAATGGGTTTAGGCAAAGCACTTCCTCAGCGGGAATGGAGGATTGTTTTCTGTTCCGAGGAGGCCTTATTTGCATTTCCAAATAGAACCCTCCGGGATATTAGATCAGGCAAAGGAGAAGATGACTCTTGGCCTTGAAGCTTGATAATGGTCAGGTCCCAGGTCACTGTGATTGAGACTTAAATAAAGCCTGGTCTACAAAGCCCTTCACAATCGAACCCCAAGGGCCATTCCCCTTTGCTCACCCTACAATTTGGTCAGTCCTGTACAAGGAATACGCATTCACAAACCCGAGTTTTTTTATGTGCCATTCCTGCTACCTAGAATACTCTTTTCTTCTCCACCTAAGAAGCTCCTGCCCTTCACCCCAGTATAATTGTTATTTCTTTACACTCTCACCCCCAAAGCAAGACAAATTAGTCATTTCCTTGTTGGTACATCCTACTCTGTGGCATCATCTGTTATAACAGCATTATGTACTTACCCACTACATTTGTAAGCTCCTCAAACCAAAACATATCTAACCCATCTAGGTATTGGTTATACTTAAGTATCTATCACATAACAAATGTCTGGATAACAATCAATTGATGGAATAAATAAATAAATAAGAAAAGGAGACAAAGAATACTTGAAGAGATGCTGGGGTGTCTGTGTGGTGTGTGTGTTTCTGTATCCATAGTCATATGTGGGCATGGAAAGATACATATCTAAATGTTAAACATATAGGAAGATTTCTCATATAAACTATGAAAAGACTTGTGATTGAAATATGTTACTAATCTCTTTAAACTTCTTTTCATTTTTTTTTGAATGTAGCAATAAAACACTGGTGTACCACTTGTGTATTAAAATGCTTGCAGACATTTTGCCTTAGTTAGGTTTTAGCTAGGATTTTCTAAAAGGCATCTGATTTGCACTTCTTAAGATTTATTGTGAAAAAATGTAAGTAAATGAGAAAAAGGATTTAATGTGGTTTCAAATGCCTTACTGTGAAGCTATGAGAACAATATTTGATAAATGTTGCAAGTGCTTAACTTAAAGCTCAGACCTCTCTAAACCAATTTCTAAACTTCAAAACCGCCTAGTACATTTAAGAACATTTGAAAGTTCAAAGTATAACCTTTTCAAAATTACATAGTAACATCAGATATCAAGCAGAAAATACTCAATTCTGTCTTCTTTTCCAATGAATCAAAATCCCATAAATGTTATCAAGCAAATAACTACATGTTCTAAAGATGGCTGGTCCTACCAAGTGTCTTCTCTACATGAATATTCTTTCTTGCCTCCATAGATTTATTATAACTTGACAGGCATTTGAATATATTCTTGCTGTCAAGATCTGCTTTTAAATAATGCTTTTTTTCTTCTCTGAATTTAGAAAAAATATAAAACTGCTCACTATAGAGAATTTGAAAAGCAAATAAGTAATTTTCTTTAAAAGAAAATAAAAATCATCCTAAATTCAGCAGCCCAAGATAATTATTGCTAATATTTTATTATAATAAATATTTCATTAGAAAAATAATATAGAGGGGCACCTGGGGGCTCAATTGGTTAAGCATCCAACTCTTGATTTCTGCTCAGGTCATGATCTCAGTGCTGTGAGATTGAGCCCAGTACAAGGCTCTGCACTTAACCCAGCATCTGCTTGAGATTTTCTCTCCCACCCCCCCCACCATGAAGTTTTATAGAATATAAGTGAGGTTCAGTGGAGTGAGGTCTGGAGCCGTTGACCAAGAAAGAATTCTTGAGACATCTTGGGGCAAAATGGTGGTTTATTAAAGCACAGGGACAGGACCCGTGGGCAGAAAGAGCTGCTGCCCCTGGGTTGTGAGGGGTGGCAGGTTCTGTAGATGGGGTTGGGGTGGTAAGGAAAAGGGAGGTTTCAATAGAACTTTCATATGCTAAAGAGGACCTACAAGATATCAAGACATGGAGGCCATTTTTCCCTCTAGCAAGATATTAACATTAAGATAGGTGGGAGATGCCTAAAGAATGTCGCATATGTCCCAGGCAGGAGTCGGGGTGGGGGAAGGTTGCAGGGTGTCAGCTTTTGCTTTGTCCTCAGCCAGCCTTCTGTTCCCACATCACCTCCCCCACTGCACTTTCTCTCTAAAGTAAATAAATAAATCTTAAAAAAAAAAAAAAAAGAATATAGATAGAAAACTTAGAAATATAAAATCAAAAAATAGAATGAAAATCACAGTGTTTTCTAGAGTAGTTTTTCCTAAGTATATGTTATTTTAACACATATTGGACCATGGTGTATATTTTTAAATAGAATTTAGGTTACTCCTAGGATTTGGTTTGGTTTTTTAGTTATAACTAATTTTAGTTATAACTATAACTATTACTTATAACTATAACTTAACTATATCTTTAGTTAACTATAATTTTAGTTATAACTATAACTATTACTTATAACTATAACTTAACTCTAACTATAACTATTTTTTAGTTATAACTAATACTGCAGTAGAATTTGTGTGTAGGTATTTGAATTTTTAACTACTTTTTGAGAACAGATATATAGAATAGAAATAAATAGATCAAGGAGTACCCAGTTTTTAAAACTCTGAATACATGTTGACAAAATACTCTCCAAAAAGTTATCACTATGGAACTTCGTACTTGCAATAGATAAGAGCATCTATTTCCTATCTCTTCAATAATATTCAGTATTTTTTTTGTCTCTGCTATTATGACAGGCCAATGTTGTTTCTCAATAATTTTGCCATTTCTTTATTATGAAGTGAAGTTGGGCATTTTTCACATGTTAATTTGTCATTTGTATTTCATTTACTGCGAATTAAGCCCCTTGAGGACAAGGGTGTTTTTCTCCCACACTGTAATGACTCAAAAACTACTGTTAAAAGAATCATATTTTCACATACTCTGACCATTTGTTACATTGGTATTTAGTGTTTTTCTTTTTGATTCTAAAAGCAACTTATATTCTAGGTATTTGTTGCAATTATTTTCCCATAATTTCTCATTTTGCTTTTACTCTTGTTTATAGTTTTCTTTGATGAACAGTCTTTCACTTTATATAGTCATCCATTCACCTTTTTACTTTGAATTTCTTCTATTGGTTTTAGGGCTTTATGAACCCTTCTTCAATTCTGAGATGATTTTTACTGTAAATATAACTCATAGTAATTGTTGGGTGGAAGAGGGTATTTATTCCTTCTGTCAAGGTATTTAATTTTCAGAAAAGGAATCAGGGTCCCGTGAAAATAACTTGAGTAATTGGTGTGTTCTGGCAATCCCTAAGAAGTGAAAATATGAGACTTCAGAAAGTTTTTATTTTCCTTACAAGTATTCTTAATCTGGGGTGAGTCCTCTGAGTCTATCAAGTTCAATGTGCACTTTTCTAGATAGAGTCTGGAAAGACCTATGATTACAAAATTGTTAAGAATCATGAGATGTTCTTCAAGGATTTTCACATTTGACACTATCTGGATTCCCCAGTCTCTAAACTTTAAAAACTTTTCTTCAAATCCAGAGTTTGACATCCCACAAAGAAGAAATGGCTGAAGAATAGTGATTGGTGTTTTTAAGTTAAAGAATAAATCTAGCACAAGCTTTTCTAAAGATGCTGTCATGCTGAACACAAACTTAACCACTGATAACTTAGAACACTGGGTGCCAGGCTTACATGGGTACCAACCCATGTGTATGTCATTGAAAATTCAATAGATCCTAAGGTCTAGAATGTCAATCTTTTCACATAATTTAAACTCATATAAGCTCCCAATTGGATATGACTATTTAAGCCCACAAGCCTTAAAATCCTACATCACCATCCTCTCCAAAATACCTCCAACAGCAGTCACCAAATCAATGATTAAAGATTTCTAGGGATAAGAAACTCTTTGCTTCTTAAGACAGTTCACTGCAGAATTTCTCCCTCCAGCCCTTATTTCATGAAGATCTAAGTTTTCCATTTATCTTTCTGAAACAGTGGAGCCCAGGTAATCAGGCACACCTGCAGGAAATCTGCTGAAACAACTTTTCAGCCTTCTTAAATGGATGAGCTGAGACATAATCAAAACAGCATGTCACTGCTTTGTACAGATTTCTTGCTGAAACAGTGTGAGATTTTGAATACAGAGTGCTCCCTAAAAATGAAGGCAGCATTTACTTTTTAAAAAGTACATAGTAATTCTCCTAATTTGGGGAAACAGAGAAGGTAGTTAGTTTCCATGTAGACAATCATTAGAGTATAATGTCAGCCTACTTCCACAAAACTGGCCAATCATTTTGACAAAGCTAAGCATATGAGCAGAGATATTGTCAGTTTTGACTTGGAAAAATGTTCCAATGTCAGCATCGACAAATGTCTCTGGGGATTTCCAACCTGCCATCTAGATTCTTGTAACAATGGGAAGGGGGTGTAGAACTGAGTGTGTGGTTGTCTTCTAGGGAAAAAAATGTGCATATGGATGCAAAAACACATGTGAGATAACTTCAATATGTATAAATACTTACTTTTTTAAATAATCTTATTATTCATCAAAAATAGCACGTGGACTAGATATGGGAATTAGCCTGCTAATTTATACATCACTCACAGCAATAAAGAAAGTTCAATTAGAAACCCATGGAGAAGACAGAACTCAATTAGGATGAACTCAAAGGTAACGTGTTATAAACTCTTATCACTACCTCTAGATCCCTAAAGAAAAGAATTCTACTTTTTTGAGACTCGTGCTCTGTTTTAAATAATTACTATAAAGGGTTTTTGGCATATGGCTTTTTTATTGCTTATCTGTTTATATAAAATACTACTAATAGTGTTTTTCAAGGCACAGGTCACAACCAGAGAGCCATGAGACCGAGTTAGTGGCTCTCAACCAGCTGTTTTTCCTCTCCCCTGAATTAAAAGAACATAAAGAGTTTGTGTATATGTGTGTATGTTGTGTGTCCACATACATGCAATAGTATAAACTGTATTTCTTATTCTAGGTCAAAATCAAGTATATTTGAAAGACATTCTTTTATAGATTAGAGAATAGATAGAGATCAATAAATGATAGATTCCCATTTGTTTAAGAAAAATATTATGTCCCTATCACCAAAATCATAATATTTTTTAAAGTTTTTTTCTACCATATGCTACCAAAGAATTTTTTTTTTAAGATTATTTATTTATTTATTTGACAGAGACAGAGACCACAAGTAGGCAGAGAGGCGAAGGAAAGCAGGCTCCCCGCTGAGCAGAGAACCCAATGCAGGGCCCGATCCCAGGACCCTGAGATCATGACCTGAGCCCAAGGCAGAGACTTTAACCCATTGAGCCACCCAGGCACCCCCAAAGAAATGTTTTTAAATTACTTCATTCATCTTCACAACTCTCCTGTGTGGAAAAAATTGGACTTAATTAAATGGTGCTGTCAACTTCACTTTAAAGGAATGGATTTCTATAGATAGTAGCTGCCAATTTTTATTTGCCAAACCAAAGATTTTTCAAGAACACAGAATAAGATTTCTGAATTGTCACTAAGCATGAAATGTCAATGGTAATTTATTTCTGATGACAACAATTTAGACCAGGTCAAAATACAGACTCAGGAAACTTAAAATTCCACATATACAGCATGCCTTCTCAACTTCTCTCAATAGCCAAGTAACCACTTATCTAGAAATGGACTACCTAAAGTGTGAATTATTCATGTAAAACTCTCACAGATAAAACAAGGGCATGCACATATATTCTCTATAGCCATGTTTGTCTTGCCTTTTTGTCTTAGACACAAGGTGCCAAATGCTTGCCTAAAGCACAGCTGGGAATCTAAGCCCCTAGATCACCATCCCAGACTTGCCTGACTGAGTCTCTGATGTTAGCCAACTGTTGGGGACTGCCTCCGGCCGGGAAAGTCCCCACCATTACAAGAAGGTGCTTGGCTCACTGCTAGCAAAGTATGCTGCAAGTATACAATGAACTTTCTGGTGAAGCCCGCCTAAAGGAGGACATAGTTATTGGCTGTATCAAATTTAATCAGCATAGTAACAGGACTCTCATTGGCTCTCCCCATTGCTTGACCCCTTATTGGTCACCCTGCTGTATATAAGCTAAGGAAGTTGATTAAATAAACGGAAATGAAGCATTAACACCATACCAGGCTCATTGTCGTCCTTGCGGGCCAAGGGCGACAGCCAACTGTGCTCCCCACTCTACCGCTGCCTGTCCGTCCCTAGTAAAGAGATTTCTGCCAAACCCTGCAACCCCCTTCTTGATTATCTTCTTTGTTCATATCACACCATTTCTCAACAATAAATTCCTATGCACCATGGCCATACATTTAATTTGGAGTCTCATGGTAAATTACAAACTTCACAGACTAACCTGTGAGATACATCAACTACAGTAAACTTCATCTTGTACATTGGCCCCAGTGTAGCTGGAATTTTTCCTCAGATCATTCAGCCACTCAGACAATTCCTGAGAGACTTAGTAGGGGGGAAAATATTGTGATCATTTACTGGAAGGTGGTATGCTTAGCGAACAATTAAACACACTCAACATTTTTCTATTTTTCCTTCAATTGCAATAGACCTTCAAAGTTACATCCAACCCCACTAAGTATACAAAAGAAAGAGCTCTTAATTGGGAATCATGAGTCTAAGACACTTCCTATTTTCTCTAATGATAAACCCTAAGTCCTGTTCCTCCACCATTGAAAGGATGCAAAACACCCTAATCACCCTATTGAACCAAAGTAGAGCCAAGCAAAAGTAAGGAGAAGACTGACACATTATGAAGGACATATACTGGGGAAAGATTGAACTTAGAAGAGTTGGTAAGAAGTGACTGATTAAGGGAAGGGCATAAAGAAAATTCTAAATGTCAATGACTACATTTTAAGCCTTATATCTTGGATTATCTTTCGAAAAATACTAAGCTCTAGTGGTTATCTTGTCATACAATGCAAACTATTCCTAAACTAGTATTCAGTAATTCACTGGTTGTAATAAAAATACATTTCAAATAACTAAGAGAGGTAGAATGAAGTGCTCAAATAGACATTTTTATTTAATTAATTACTCCGTTCTGTCAAAGAGCTGGTCAGTTTAGTGAAGGGGAAAATAGACAAATAGCTATGCGGCTTAACTGCTTAATCAAACCAGTTTCAATGGTTGATTCCTGCATTCTACACAGATCCAGCTCCCAGTCACCTGCCCCCCCCGCAAAAGAAGAAAACAAGGATTCAATTTCATAGCATTTGTTTCTATGTCAATATATTAGGTTCAATTCTACCATGAATGTTCAGTTCTACCATGAGATGGCCTATATGTGGCATTCTGCCCATTTTTCAGGACCAGTACATAGGATAAAACAGAAAAAGGATAGTCCAAGAAGGAAGGATTTCCAGAAAACAAGGGCAAGAGGCAGAAGGGCCCAGCAGAAAGAACTGCCCTTCAGGTGTGTGGACTTCAAGGATAGGATGGTCTCCAAAAATGCCAGAGTTCCTTCTTTCCTAAACACTTGCAGCAGATAAATAACGAGGGCTAATTCATAACCCAGTAAGTGATGCTTTGAATTATAAAGAGAAACTCCAAGAAAAGTTTTGATTTCAGGCATGTGAGAGGGCTTGCATTTTATAACTGAAGTAAATATAACTGGTGAAATAGAACATCCATCCTGATTATAGCATCAAAATAAATTAATTCCCCAAGTTCTTGAGGTGGGCTACAATGTCCTTGATTCAACAAATTTCTGTAAAAATGTATTATGTCCCGGTCATCACTGAGTCTACCTCCTTCAATACTTCTCATTTACAAGAAATTACAGAGCCATCATTTCCCAGTCCATCTTCAGAGTCTTCTTCTATCCCCCTCTGCACACCTTTCTCACCCCTGGATTTCTGGCTACTCAATGAAAACATCTCACCTCTTCTTATCTCCTAGTATAGTAAGAACTTCTAGAAGCAAGAGCAGGGATCCAACAGCAGCAGCGGCCGTGGCAGCACCAGGGGTGGCAGCTGATGTCTGGGTAACATATTCTTTTCTGATTTGCTCCTCCATCCAACAAATTATCAATCAGCTCCCTGCATTGATCCCTCTCGGCTTGAAATACCTAGTGCTTTCTATTTTCCTGACTGAATCCTGACTAACAGAGACTATCTTTATCTTCATTACCCATGTTTCTCCACTTCTTCCTTATATTTTAGTAATTTACAAATAAATATTACAAATGAAATGCTGTAAATGTATTTATAAATATTTTACTTTTTACAGGTAAAGAAACTTTAACCAAATAAATTATTCCTGAGTTTTAGAACTCTCAGATAGCTACACAAGAAGATTTAACCAATAGGCCTAAAAATTGACTGGAGTCTGTTTTGCTCTTCTGATGATAGAGTAGCCACTTAACAAAATAAGACCTTTATTTTTACCAGCCCAATATCGTCTAAAGAACCTACAAAGAGACCAGCTGGCAGAAGGAGGTAAGAGTGTTTGAAGATTAACTCTTCTGAATCAATTTAGAACAAAGTGTGGCAAAAAACAGACCATGTAAGTGAACATTAAATGAAATATGGTATTAAATTACCTCTGAGACACATGTGGGTCCTGAAACTATTGAAACCAAGTCTAAATGTGTTTGGAGTTGAGCACAAAATGCTCAATTTGGTAAATATAATACAAAAAAGATTCTTTTAATTTCGATAAAATGAAAATACTACCTTCTCCAGAGGTATTTTTTTAATCTACTCTGATTTAAACTAGGAATTAATAATATTATTGCCTGAGCAATCAGAGATTTTGCTAAGAGTCTTGAGAATCCAGTAATGTCTTTTTTTGAACTGTTTGATATAGTTGGAAGCCATCAGTTAAAGCAGAACCATGTGACAGAACCATGGTCTCTTTCTCTGTAAGTGAGTGAGTTTGTTCTACTCAGTTTTGTGCCATTGGGCTGCTCTCAAACCCCAAACAGCTACCCTTTGAATATATTCTGTGGTCCTAAGAAAATGAAAGAATCAAGGAATTTTAGAACTCCATCAGACCTCAGAAATTTTAGAACTCCATCAGACCTCAGAAAACTTTTCAAGATATCACAACATTTATACAAAGGTTTCTCCAAAGACTTATCCACATTGATGAGTTGAGCAGTCAGCATAAGACCTTGAGCCCCTATACAGGTCATTTTGCCTCTAGTGCACGGACAGAGATCTTAGGAATGGGTCACCATGTGCAGAAAACTCAGAGCAAATTTTGCTTAAAGTCAGTGAATCAATCACACATTCATTCACCCTTCCTAGGTCTTCAGAATCTATTCCACTCCAAAAACAAATTCTGAGTTGTGGCTAAAAACCAGTCTGTAAGAAGCTGTTCTATTTGTGAATTTGTTTTCAAGGGAAATATATGCCTTCAGCTATCTGTCTATTAAGAAAATTTCCACAGAGCTTTTATCCAGGTTAAGTTATCAAAGCTAAACCACAGTAAAGCAGCTAATTCTATAGTAAATCAATAAATGCCCAAGTTGGTAAACTGATATAGCTTATAACCTTAAGTGAACACAATTTTATATAGCAATGTTCTTGTAAATGTCACTTCTTACAACAAACATTCTAGTCTCAAGGTTATGTGTGTACATTTTGGAGAACTATTTAAATTTTTTCTTTGTTGTAAGAAAAGTCTTTCCCCTGACTAGCAAAGAGTCTTAGAATTATAACTTCACAGTGATAGGATACAAGTAAATATTTATCAAATATTTTTTAGTGACAGGTATTCAAATACTAATATTTTTGTTATCTAACAATAAATAATGGCTACGTGCATGCTTGTCCTTCCAAAGCACCTATGTCCATAGTCCCCCTTTTTCCAAGGTTCTTAATTTATAGCCATTAGCCAAGGATAGTAATTTCTGCTCTTTATGTTTTTGATTAAGCTGAGGTTAAGTATGCAAGGCTGATAATTTAATGTTTCCACAACCTCTCTTTTCATTTTCACTTTTCTAGATCATCACCACAAGATGTGGACATAGGAAGGAGGCAGTAGCAATAAACTCCTTCAGGCATCTCTCCACTCACCTGCTCCAGGAAAAAATCCACTCTCTCACTGAAGTCAGGTTAATCCTCAAAAACCACATCACACCCCCACTCACCTCCCTTGTCATTTTACTTGCCCAAATCCTGTGTTTCCCTCCAGGATGAATCAATGAAGTCTGTCCTTATTCCTCAATGATAACTCCTTCCACTGACTTTTCCTGACATACAATGTCTTTACTGCTTGCATGGCTTTTGTACCGTATTTTAAATTGTTAGTCATCATCATTTCCATTCATATTCCCAGATCATTATTTTATATTTTGATACCTTGTGTAGTAACCTGCTTATGGTAGGCCATTAATCAACTACTTGCTGATTTTGGCAGTCAGTTGGTAAAAAATAGGAGGTCAGACTGATTGTTGTAAACCTTAGCTCTACCCATTTGAGTCACAGTTCTCCTCAACATAAAAGTAATAAGACTACTCTGATGGTTGTTGTAAAAAAAAAAAAAATTGAGAAATACCAAAGTGGTATTTACTAGAATAGTAGCTGACCTTTTTTAGTGCTCAACAGCAGTAGTTTTAGTAATGAACAAAAGCCTGCGTAGCATTATTAATAACCATATAGTTTTGAGCAGCGCTATCAATTAGTCATTACCAATAACAAACCAGAGCTTGAATCTCTTTAATTCTATTCCCACTATCCAATACTTCCATTGTTACCAAAACAAAATGTTGAACTTTTCAAGCTTGTTCAAACAGTATCTGTGTTTATGCACTTTATCTATGGAATCTATAAAGCAAGTATTTTTAATATTTTTATTTACCATACTATGTATGTTTGATTTTCCCTTACATTTATCATAAGCTTACTTTATTTTTGTGCAGCGAAGTAACAGGTGATTATAGCTTGACAACTGTTTTCTACCTTTGATATGCCAAGTTGTAGTAGGGTCATTTTTTTAATCTTAGTCTTCCCACCTACATGACATTTCACTAAGGTGCAGAGAAAACCATCGATTTTTCATGATGGAATTTTATTTTCCCTTCAAAAGTTGGCAGATTAAGTGATCTATTGTCAATGACCTTTATAAATGAAAAATATAAATTAGAACAACTTTGGAATCTTTTCATCCAGAAAAATGGCAAACAGACCTTATGACAACTGAGGCATTCAAAAACAAGTTGGTCTATCAGCAGAAGACTCCATTTCCCTATCCCAAGAAAGTTTCCAGTAGGGACAAAAACACATTCAAAGGCAGTTCTACTCATCGTGTTCTAAACATCTCAAACCAGTCCGTAGGACCATGGAAATATTAGCAAAACCACTGGCTCACATGCATAATATAACCGTAGCCCTATCCATCTCCTTGACTGCATTCAAGATATTCACAGCATTCACATCTCTCCCTCAGGATATCCTCCCTGACCTCACTTCCACCTCTTAACACTCATCCTGTATTAGCCCATCATTTGGCCTCTAATCTTCCCCAATCTGATAGCTCTGCATTTAGTTACAGAGCATCAGGCTATGCATTGTATTTCAAAGCTCCCAAGATTTCCCAGTCAAAAGTATCACTTGGGTAATAGATAATTAAATAGTAGATAGAGATAAAGAGATGATAGATTATAGATAATAGAAAGATAGGTATGTAGGTAGGTAGATAGATATTCACAGAACCCTTTTCTGAAGATTCTGGCTTAGAAGTTCTGGGGCTATCCCTGGGATTCCTGCTTTTAACCAGACCATACTAATACTTACCGCATGCCTGATTGGACGGCATCATCTTAGTTCAGAAATCCCACCCTCATAGACTATGGGCTATAGCCCACTAAGTGCTTTTCGAAAGTTTGAATTGTATGTCTTTAAGTGAAACACTCACCAATTCCCTCAGAGTCCACCCCTTGCTAGTATCATACCTTGGATTGTCTGTCATGTCTGTCATCTGAAGACATCTGAGTTTGTGAATTCTGCTTTAGTTACTATCTACCTTCATGTCTCCTCTTTCACACAAAACTTTAATTCATTAAGAATAAGTAGAAGAGGGGAGCCTGGGTGGCTTAGTGGGTTAAGCCTCTGCCTTCGGCTCAGATCATGATCCCAGAGTCCTGGGATCGAGCCCCATATTGGGCTCTCTGCTCAGCAGGGAGCCTGCTTCCCACCCCCTCTCTCTGCCTGCCTCTCTGCCTACTTGTGATCTCTGTCAAATAAATAAATAAAATCTTTAAAAAAAAATAAGTAGAATATAATCATCAGGGAAATGCAAATCAAAACCACAATGAGATATTGCCTCGCACCTGTTAGAACGCAGATCATCGAAAAGATGAGAAATAACAAGTGTTGGTGAGGATGTGGAGAAAAGGGAACTTTCATGCACTGTTGGTGGGAATGTAAATTGGTGCAAACTCTATGGAAAACAGTATGAAAGTTCCTCAAAAAATTAAAAATAGAAATATCTCATAATCCAGTAATTCCACTAGTGAGTATTTAGTCAAAAAACCAAAACTACTAATTCAAAATGATATATGCACCCCTGTGTTTACTGCAGCATTATTTACAATAGTGAAGATGTGGAAGCAACCTATGTCCATCAATAGATGAATGAATACAGATGTGAGATAGGGGCGCCTGGGCGGCTCAGTGGGTTAAAGCCTCTGCCTTCAGCTCAGGTCATGATCTCAGGATCCTGGGATCGAGCCCCGCATTAGGCTGTCTGCTCAGCAGGAAAAGACCCTTCCTCTTTTTCTGTGGGTTTCTCTGCCTACTTGTGATCTCTGTCTGTCAAATAAATAAATAAAATCTTAAAAAAAAAAAACAAAAAGAAGATGTGAGATACACATGTACACACACACACACACGAATATTACTCAGCCATAAAAAGGAATGAGATTTTTGTCATTTGCAACAATATGGATGGGTCTGAGGGTATTATGCTAAGCAAAGTAACTCAGACAAAAACAGACACCATATGATTTCACTTATATATAGATTCTAAAACATAAAACAAATAAACAGAAAAAGACCAATAAATACAGAGAACAAACTGGT
The DNA here is from genome assembly GCF_009829155.1 of Mustela erminea. Lineage (NCBI taxonomy): Eukaryota > Metazoa > Chordata > Mammalia > Carnivora > Mustelidae > Mustela > Mustela erminea. Next base: position 31,350,746 of record NC_045617.1, read on the forward strand.
GGTTGCCAGAAGGAGGATGGTGGGTAAAATAGTTGAAATGGAGTGGAAATTATAGACTTCCGGTTATGGAATAAATAAGTCATGGGGATGAAAGGCCCAGCATAGGAATACAGTTAATGGCATTGTAATAGGGTTGTACGGTGACAGACAGCAGCTACACTTGTGGTGAGCACAGCACAATATGTGCAGTTGTCCAGTCACTATACTGTACACCTGAAAATAGTGTGACATTGAGTGTCAACTATACTTCGGTTTAAAAAATAAATTTAAAAAGCCATTAAAAGGCCCATTTTTAGGTATTATTATTAACACAAAGTATATTATTCTGATTTACTTTCTCATGTTATTTAAAAGTATAAACTGAAAGTTATCCATTCAAGTTTCAAGTGCATCTTGTATATATGGTTATAATAAATTTGTAATCATATGCTCTTAGTAGGGTTTAAGTGTTTGTTTTATACCTTATGCTATTAAAAATTAGGGATAAAAAAGATTAAGTAGAATAGATAAAATAGAATCTTCTCTTTTTGCAATACATTTAGCATTCAAGGAGGGTTTTTTTGTTTTGTTTTTTGCTTTGTTTTGATTTATTTTGCTTTTTGTTTTTTTTTAAAGAGTGGCCCTCTCTAATATATTCACTGACATTCACTTCAACACCAAAAGCAAGCTGACAGGCACAAGATCCTGATTTCACCTTGACTCAGGTTTAGAGTAGCTGAGTTTATATCTGCAATATTAAATCTCTCTGGCCTGAACTATCAGACATTGTTCTCCGAAGCAAAGAAGAAGACCTAGCAGGTATGCTGAAGCCCTTAGCATCCTGCTGAGACAACGTCCCCTCTGCACTCATTTGGAGTATTTACTTTGGGGAAAAGTGCCATCCACTATTCTCTATGCTAGTCAAGAGACTGGGTAATCCCCTTACCCTGCATAAAGCTCAGAGGATTGACGCCAGTGTTAGACACAGCCATTTCTCCAACAAGAGAGAGGATCAGGTTCACTTTTTTTTATTTTTTTAAACTCACCTTAACAGTGCTATTTTATAGGGTTCGGAAAATAAAGAAAAGAAAGGGAAAAAGGAAGAGGAGGAAGAAGCATGGAGAAGGGGAAATGTGCTTCAGGAGAATATTTTAAGGTTGGAATATATATTCCTTTCAGCTTGAGAGAATTTAGTTAATCAGGGGAAATTTGCCAGTTGAGAATAAATGGCTTCTAATGAGAATCACAATTTCTCCTTTCCCAGAACTCTCCAAGAGAAATGCCAAGAGACCTGGGTTCTGGATGTTTCAGACTTCCTAAAATAGCAGAAGAATGGGGGGGAAGTGTCCTGAGTACTTTCAGCAAAGATGTTCTGAGTGCTTATTGTGTGGCAAGGACAATTCTAACCACGGGGATGCAAAGATACATAACTCACTGCCCTTAAAGTCAAAACAGACCAGTAAAAATTAATCAGTCAATCAGTGCTACATACTGGAAATAAGTGCAAGGTGATTTGGGGCATAGAAGATAAATTCTGCCTTTACCTAAGGGTAAGAGCAGGAAAGCCATCAGCAAAACAAAACAAGTGCAAACACTTGCGTTAGTCTTGATAGCTGAGTAAAAGCTCACCAGGTATATAAAATAGGGCAAGACATTCCAGGCAGAGGGTATTTCCTGCCCATGGAAGTTTTGGAAAGTATTTTGTGTCAGATTTACTGGGCTATGGACCAGAAAAGTTAGAGAGAGCTCAGAGAGATGCTGGACCAATAGGCAGATGTTGGGATGTTGGGCGATACAAAGCTCAGAGGCTAGGCCATCACACTTAACAGGATAGTCTTTCCCAGATACATCTGATTGGCAAGAGATACATACGTTCAAGCATCAGTATTTGTCGAAGACCTGAAAGTTATCATGAGGGTCAGTAATAGCCACAAAGATCACCAGAAATACGATATATAGACCAAGAAGTCCCATCTGAAACCAAAAAATGGTAATCTGGGTATTGAAAATGAAAGCAAACTTCCAGATAAATATGATTAATTCAGCATGCATTTTTATAGTCTCTCTCTTCTGTACTTGCACCAAAAAGTCAGTAAAAGGGGGAAAAAGTGTAATCCATAAAGACAAAGAGAACACAAATGTAAGTGAGCAATACCCAAATAAGGAAAATGGAAAGAGAAGAGAAAAGTGGTAACTGGTGGAAGAGTAGAAGTTGAAATCTAAGTGCTTATACAGAGAGATGACAAAGAGAAGCAAACCCAGCAGAACACAGAGAAGGCCAAATACTGGGGATAATAAGAAGCATGAGACTAAATAAAAGAGGTGATGCGCACCTTTACACTACATAATTACACACCTCTATACCCCCTTTGTCACCTTTGCAGCAAGAGAAGATCTCTTTCCTATTCCTCCACACTCTTGTTATCAAATGCTAGCAACCAGGCATATTCAACTTAGGGAACTAGATGGTTATTTGCTGGAGATATTGGGTCTATGTTAATCAGGAAAGGGTAGACCTTGCTGTCATAATTAATGAATACTTTAAATAGTGTACTTCTCACTCATCACTTTCTGAAACATGCCAAGTTGTTTTTCTCTATATTGTGTCTAATCATAGAGAATCTACAGCATCCAAGGGCCACAATAAAGGCTTTTGCCCACATTGCCCTCTCATTAATTCTGCCTCCTGGCTGATACTTGTAATTCTTCTTGTGGCCCTACATGCCGTGGCATGCCCCCTCCTCTTGGAAATTATGAATAACCACTATCTTTTCAATGGTAATTATCTCCTGCTCTGTTAGAATTCACCATATCTGAATAAAAACAAAATCATGGGTACATTTTAAAACAATTTCCAGGAAAATCTTCCAACATGGAAAACAGAGACAATGTGACTATACAGGCAAAAATACCAAAAAAATAGAGAGAGAGACAATACCGGAAAAAGGGAAAAAAATGTAAATACCTACAAATACTATCCTCAAATAAAAGTGAAAATACTGCATTTTTATACAAAAATAGACTATTAGTATAAAAGCAGATCAACAAATGAGAAAGTCCACTTAGAAATTAAAATGATGATGCTCCAGCTAAAATTCAAAAGAACTGATGTTGAATGATAAAAGTCAAAAATCTTCAAGAAAGATTTTTTTTAGTGGAAAATGGAAAAAAATAAAAATCAGAGGATCAATCTAAGAGATCCAATATCTGATGAATAGCTGTTTCTGGGGGAAAAATAAAAAGGGAAGTAAATTATCAAAAGAATTACAAAACTTATTTCTCAAAACTGATGTACATGAATTTCGAAACTGAAAGGACCTCCTAAGGCCCAGTACAATAAATGAATAAAGACCTACACCAGGACACATCATCGTGAGTTTTCACAGTATTAGAGATAAAGAAAAATCCCAACAGATTCCAAATTAGAGAGGAAAAAGATGAGGAATCATACTGGTATTAAAATTTTTTTTAGATTTTAATATATAGCAATGTATCCTAAATATTAAGGAAAAACTATTTTTAATTCATAACCTTACACCTAATCACTGATCAAGTATGACAGAAGAATAAAATAAAAGATAGTTTAAAACTTTCAGTGACCCAGAAATTTTATCTCCTATGCACCATTTCCCAGGAAGATTCTGGAGAATCTACTTTACCAAAATTGAGAGAGTAAATCAAGAAAAAATAAGAATAGGAACCAAAAGAAAAACATCTAATGAAGGAAGGGCAAAGGAAATCTCCTGATGGTAAAGGCAATAGACAATAAAACTGAAGTAGACCTTAGACTGTTTCAGTCTGGATAATGGAAGATTCCAGGAAGGAGGTGTCCAGGGACAAAATTAATTAATTAATTATAATAATAATTACTATTATATTATTGATGAATTACTAGATGTATATGAACACATAGAAAATAGTAGTACAAGACATTCTATAATTTGAATTCTATAATTTGACATGTACAGAGCTTAGCAGTCATCACTCCCACCCTTACAATAAGGAAAATGCTAAAAATTTGAAAATCAATTACTCTTCTTAGATCAGAAAATCGAAATCGCAGGACAAACCACCATCCCCAAAACTGGAGAGAGAAGTGAATACAGAGAATATAGACTGGTAAGGCTATAAGGAATATAGCCTGCTAAGGCAGGAGCCACCAGTACCAGAAGCCATTCAAACACTTAAATGATAACTTCAGTGAATGCTGGGAGCTAAGAATAGACCAGTTTGAGAGTTTTAAATTACTAGGAGCCCAATGTGGGCAGAGTCACACTTACATGGGTTTTACCTCCAGGAGCTTCACCAGGTTCCTATGGTAAAGAGCAGAGAAAAATCCCATATTTACCTGGGAATGGAAAAGTAACCATTTTGAAATAAACCATGAGCATTTTCCACAACAAAGGCCTACCTAGCAGGGAATATATTTCTTCAGAACTTTATCAGAGTTGGATAAGGGAAATTACCCAACTCCAGCCCCCTCTAGGCTTTCTGTCTCATCTAAGGCAGGAGGAGGTAGTAAAAGCTGAAAAATACTGTGAAAGTCCCATCCCAGAGGTACAGGCCCACTAAAAACCTATGACTTAATCACAAATATAGAATGCTTCCCCTTCATCCTATATCTTACCAGCATATCAATCAGGATTCTTCATAAGGAGTCTCTAGGGAAAACCAAAAAGAAGAGAAGAGACAAAAATTAGGACACCAGAGGAAACTAAAGCCTCTTTAACTTAACAGCTAAAGCAAACAATAAACATAGCCTAACTCCTCGCCAAACAGACATAAAACATTGCACTAAAGTCCTATCTCAGCTCCTATCACACACTACATCATGTCCAGTTTTCAGTGAAAGAAAAAAAAAAAAAAAGGCAAGCCATGGTAAAATGCAAAACAAAAACATAAACAAAAATCCAAGACATGTTTAATAATACAAGGAAAAAACATAATCTGAAGGGACAAACATCAAAACAGACTCAAATATGTTAGTGATTTTGGAATTATCAACCATTAATTTAAAATAACCATGATTAATATACCAAGAGATCTAATACTAAAACACAAGAACAGATGGGCAGAGCTAGAAACTCTAAGAACAAGTCAAAAAGAAATGCTAGAAATCCACTGTAACAGAAATGAAAAAAATACTTTTGTTGGCTCATCAGTAAATTGGACATAAACAAGGAAAGAATCAGTGATCTTGATACTACGACAATAGAAACCTCCCAAACTCAAAGGCAAAGGGAAAAGGGATGGAAAAGTAGGGAACTAAATATCCAGGAACTGTGGGACAACTACAAGGAAGTATAACATAATATAATGGCACTACCAGAAGCAGTAGAAGCAGAGAAGAAATCAGAAGAAACATTGAAGTAATTATGGCTGAGAATTTTCCATAATAAAGGCAGTTACCAAATCACAGATCCCAGAGGAAGCACAGAGAACACCACATAGGATAGATATCCATAAAAATCTACACTTAGACATACTGTATTCAAAATGCAGAAAATCAACGGTAAAGAGAAAATCTTAAAAGAAGCCATAGAAGAAAAACACCTTAACTTTATAGAAATAAGGGTAGGAATTACACAAGACTTCTTGTCAAAATACATGCAAGTGAGAAGAGACTAAAGTGAAATATTCAAAATGTTAGTTAAAAAAAAAAAGAAAGAAAGAAAGAAAGAAACCTAAAAGAAAGAAACCTTGAAAAAAAAAAACCTTAAATGTAGTTCTTCAGAGAAAAGAAAAATGGCATAGTTTTAAAAATCAGATCTATAGGGGTGCCTGGGTGGCTCAGTGGGTTAGGCCACTGCCTTTGGCTCACGTCATGATCTCAGGGTCCTGGGATCGAGCCCCACATCGGGCTCTCTGCTCAGCAGGGAGCCTGCTTCCTCCTCTCTCTCTGCCTGCCTCTCTGCCTACTTGTGATCTCTGTCAAATAAATAAATAAAATCTTAAAAAAAAATCATATCTACATAAATAAAGGAAGAGTACCAAAGGTGTAAGTGAAAGTAAAATAAATTTTTATTTTTTTCTTCCTTCCTGATCTAATAAATATTTTTTCAAAGTAATAACAACCATTATATAAGTGAGATGAATGCAGCGATGTTATACATCATGAGATGAAGAAATTGGGAATCTTTCGTTTTAAGGTACATGTCCTACCCATGAGGAGTTAAGAGTTATTTGAATGTCAACTTAGAATTATTGAAAAATGTATAGTGCAAACTCTAGAGCAACCACTAAAAGAATAATTTTAAAGGAGTATAATTAATATGTTAAAAGAGGAGAAAAAGGAATCATATAAAATTGTCAATTAAAAGCAGACAACACAGGGAAAGAGAGGAAGACATACCATAAAAGAAAACAAACAACAAGTACAACAAATACAAAACAGTTACAGAAATACTAGAATATCTGGGGGGAAATCATCAACGTCTTCAAGGACACCCAAAAAATAAAACATGAGACTGAGAGATGTCAGCAAGATGGTGGAACAGGAAGCACTGGACTCTTCTTTACCCAATGGACACACAAGTTCAACATCAAAAATGGATGCATTTCCTTTGTGAAAAAGCCAGGAACTAGTTAGGAGTTCACTACATCCTGTACAAGTACAAAATCAGCCACACTGAAACTGGTAGAAAAATTGGAGATGCCTCTTTCCATAATTCCCCTTCCCAAGCACAGTACATGATCAGGAGGAGAACTTCAGTTCCCAGTTTCCCACTGAGGAGTGAAAAGTTTAGACCACACAACCAACACCCCAACTTTTCGGAGTACTGCCCAAGGGACTGGCTTCTATTTCGCCTATTTCAGAGCACCTAGGACCACTCATAGGACCTAGCATATGCCAGACCCTGGCAACTGTACATACAGAAGCAACAGTTTGAACTAGCATGTGAGCACTCACCACATCTTCTCCCCATCAGCTCAGTGCAGCACAAGTGGGTAAGGGAAAAAACAGCTTCCAACTTCACTATGCAGGGGGAATGAGTTGGACCACACATAACATTCCCAATATTCTAGGGGGTGCCCAAAAGACTGACTTCTTTCTTGCATACCTCAGAGTACTTTTGGAACCAGGAGTACTCTAGATTCTTAGGGGCAACTAAGAGCAAAGATGGTGCTTTGTACTATGACACACCATAATTAGATTATCAAAAGTTGAAGACGGAGAGTTTTAAAATCGCCAAAAGAAAAGCAACTCCTCATACACAAAGGAATCCACATAAAACCCTCAGTGGACTTTCAGCAGAAGGCTTTCAGTTCAAAAGAGAGTGAGATGATATTCAAAGTGCTGAAAAACAAAGACAAAAAACAAAACCCCTGCTAACCAAGATTATATCTGGTAAAACTGCCCTAAAAAAAAAGAAAAAGAAAAAAGGAAGATAGAGGCTTTCTCTGATAAATAAAAGTTAAGGAAATTAATCACTATTACATCCACCTACAAAAATTGCTAAAGATAGATTTTCCATCTTGAAATGAAGGGACCCTAAGCAGCAACCCAATAGCATATAGCAAAATATAAAGCTGGTAAAAGATATGTATATAATACAGAATACATATTGTTATAACAGTGGTGGGTAAATTACTCTGAATTTTAGTCTAAAAGTTAAATTTAGTCTAAAAGTTAAAAGGCAGGGTGCCTGGGTGGCTCAGGAGGTTAAGCCTCTGGCTCTTGGTTTCAGCTAGAGTCAAGATATGGTGTGGGTGTGGTGTCTTCCTCTACCCCCCTCCCCACTCATGCTCTCTCACGTGCATACACACTCTCTCTCTCAAATAAATAAGTAAATAAACAAATAAATCTTTTTTAAAAAGTTAAAAGTCAAGTGGCACCTGGGTGGCTCAGTGGGTTAACCCTCTGCCTCCCACTCAGGTCATGATCCCAGGGTCCTGGGATCAGGCCCCACATTGGGCTCTCTACTTAGCGGGGCGCCTGCTTCCCCCTACCTCTCTGCCTGGCTCTCTGCCTGCTTGTGATCTCTCTCTCTGTCAAATAAATAAATAAAATATTTTTTAAAAAGTTAAAAAGCAAAAGAATTAAAAGTAGCTATCATTTTTAAAATGTAAATAGATGTAAAGTATAGGTGGAAGAAGTAAATGTGGAGAGTTATTATATACAATTGAAGTTATATTTTTACCAGCTTAAAACAGTCTTTTGTAACTGTAAGATATTTTATGCCCATAGTATCCACAAAGAAAACCTTTGTACAGTTACACAAAGAGAGAGAGAGAGAGGAATCAAAGCGTATCAATACCAAAAATCAGTGGAACACAAGGGAAGGTAGTATGAAAGAAAAAAGGGGGAAAAGGAACTATAATACATACAGAAAAACAATGATCAAAATGGCAAGTATAAATCCTTCCGTATAAATAACTAGTTTAAATGTAAGTGGATTAAACTCCACAATCAAAAGACATAGAGTGATGGTTACCAGAGGGGAGGCGGGTGGGGATGGGGGAAATAGATGGTGGGGATGAAGGAGTGCCCTTGGGATGAACCCTGGGTGATGTATGAAGTGATGAATCACTAATTGCATACCTGAAACTAGTGTCACACTGTATGTTAACTAACTGGAAGTAAAGTTAAAACTGTAGGAAAAGACATAAAGTGGCTATATAGGTTTTTTTTGAAGTCTAATTACATGTTTTCTATAAGAGACTGAATTTAGATTTAAGGTCACATACCAGCTGAAAGTGAAAGATGGAAAAAGATGTTCCATGCAAATGGCAACAAAAAGACAGCAGGAGAGAGTACACTTACACCTGACAAAATGTAGACTCGGAATCAAAAACTGTGACAAAAGACAAAGAAGAACAATATGATAAAAAGGGTCAATTCACCAGGAAAATATAACAATTATAAATACCTATGCACCCAAGTTCAGAGCACTTCAGTATAGGGAGCAAACATTGACAGAATTGAAAGGAGAAACAGACAGCAATATAATAATAGTAAGAGACTTCAATACCCCACTTTCAATAATGGATAGAATAACCAGACAGAAAATCAACAAAGAAACAGCAAATTTGAGCAACACTATAGAACAAATGGACATAACAGACTTACCCAAAACATTCCACCTGAAACCAGAAGGATATATATATTCTTCCCAAATGTATGTGTAACATTTACCAGACTATATCACATTAGGTCACAAAATAAGTTCTAAATTTAGGAAGACCATTATCATACCAAGACTCTTATTCAACCACAATGGAACAACACTTGAAATCAATAGCAGAAAAAAACTGGAAAATTCATGAATATGGGGGAATTAAGCAACATACTTTTGAACAACTAGTAGATTAAAGAAGAAATCAAAAGGTAAAATAGAAAATACCTCAAAACAAATGAAAAGAAAAACTCAGCATACCAAATTAATGAAATGCACAAAAGCAGTACTAAAAGGGAAGTTCATGGGATATATACCCGCATTTTAAAAAAAGAAAGACCACAAATAAACAACCTAACTTCATACCTCAAGGAACTGAGAAAAGATATAATCTCACAGATAGCACAAGAAAATAATAAAGTTATAACAGAAACAAATTAAATAAAGAATAGAGAAACAGAAACAAACCTTGGAGTTGGTTTCTTACAAAGATCAACAAAATTGACTAAGAAAAAAAGAGAGAAGACTCAAATAAATAAAGTCAGAAATGAAAGGGGAGACATTACAACTGATATCACAAGGGGAAAAAAGGATGATGAGACTAGTGTGAAAAATTATACACCCGCTAGGGGTTCCTGGGTGGCTCAGTCAGTTAAGCATCTGCCTTCAGCTCAGGTTATGATCCCAGAGTCCTGGAATCGAGCCCTACAACCAGCAACCTGCTCAGCAGAGAGCCTGCTTCTCCCTCTTCCCCTCATCCTGCTTGTGTGCACTCTGACTCTGACACTCTCTCTCTCTCAAATAAATAAATAAATAAATAATCTTTTTTAAAAAATTAGACACCAACTAAATAACATAGAAGAAATGGATAAATTCCTAGGAACACAAAATCTACCAAGACCAAATCATGAAGAAACAAAGTCTGAATCAGTCAAAAAAAAAAAAAAAAAAATCCCAACAAAATAAATCCCAGGATGAGATGGCTTGACTGGTAAGTTCTACCAAACACTTAAAGAATTAATATTAATCCCTCTCAAACTCTTCCAAAAAATTGGAGAAAGGCAATACTTCCAAACTCATTTCATAAGGTCAGCATTAACCTGATACCAAAACCACATAGATATCACCAAAAAACTACAGATCAATAACCCTGATGAAGACAGATGTAAAAGTCTTCAACAAGTACCAACAAACCAAATTCAAGAGCACATTAAAAGGATCATACCCCATGACCAAGTGGGATTTATCCCCAGGATGCAGAGATGAATTAACTATGAAAATGAATTAATATAATCCTTCACATTACAGAATAAAGATAAAAATCACACTATCATCTCAACACATCCAGAAAAAGCAACTGAAAAATTTAAATCTCTTTCATGACAAAAAATGCTCAACAAACTAGGAATACAGGGAAATTATCTCAAAATAATAAGGGCCATATTTGACCAGCCCAAAGCTAACATCTTACCTACTGGTGAAAATGTGAAAGATTTGCTTTTCTCTAAGATCAGGAATAAGGCAAAGATGACTCTTCCCTGGTCTTTTTTTTCATATATTTCTTAATTCCAGTATAATTAAAATATGATGTTAGTTTTAGGTGTACCATATAGCAATTCACTAATTCTATACATTATTCAGTGCTCAACACAATTTAAGTGTACTCTTAAACCCCTTCACCAAATTCAGCCATACCTTCACCTACCTCCTTTCTGGTAACCACCTGTTAGTTCTCTATAGTTAAGAATCTGGTTTTTTATTTGTCTCTTTTTTGTTTGTTTTTCTTCTTAAATTCCACATCTGAGTGAAATCATACAGTATTTGTCTTTCTCTGATTGACTCATTTCACTTAGCATTATACCTCTAGATCCATCCGTGTTATTGCAAATGGCAAAATTTCATTCTTTTTTTATAGCTGAGTAATATAGCATTGTGTGAAATCCTCTTCATCCATCCATCTATCTATGCACACTTGGGCTATTTTCACATTTTGGCTATTGTAAATAATGCTACAATAAATAAAGTTGTGCATATATCTTTTTGAATTAGTATTTCTGTATTCTTTGCGTAAATGCCCAAATGCAGTGGAATTACTGGGTCATATGATAATATTATTTCTAATTTTTTGAGGAACCTCCATATTGTTTTCCTCAGTTGCTGCACAGGCTTGCAATCCTACCAACAGGGCACAAGGGTTCTTCTATTTTTTGGTATAGCTTGAAAAGAATGGACAGTAACTCTTCTTTAATGTTTTGTGGAATTCACTTGTGAAGCCATCTGGTCCTGGAGTTTTGTTTGTTGGGAGTTTTTTGATTACTGATTCAATTTCATAGCTGGTCATCAGTCTTTTCAAGTTTTCTATTTCTTCCTGATAAATTTTTGGGAGATTATATGTTTCTGGGAATTTATTCACTTCTAGTTTGTCCAATTTGTTGGCATGTAGTTTTTCATAATATTCCCTTATGATCCTTTGTGTTTTTTTGTAGTGTGGGTTTTTACTTCTCTTTTGTTTCTGATTTTGTTCATTTGGGTTCTCTCTCTCTCTCTCTCTCTCTCTCTCTGTTGGCTAGAGGTTTATCTATCTTATTGATCTTTTCAAAGAACCAGCTCCTGGTTTCATTGAGCTCTTCTATTGTTCTTTGTTTGTTTGCTTCTATTTCATTTATTCTACTGGTTTGGTGTTTAATTATTCTTTTTCTTCCGGTCTTAGGTATAAAATTAGTTGTTTATTTGAGATTTTTCTTGCTATAAACTTCCCTCATAAAACAGCTTTTCCTGGGACGCCTGGGTGGCTCAGTGAGTTAAAGCCTCTACCTTCAGCTCAGGTCACGATCCCAGGGTCCTGGGATCAAGCCCCGAATTGGGCTCTCTGCTCAGCAGGGAGCCTGCTTCCCCCTCTCTCTCTGCCTGCCTCTCTGCCTACTTGTGATCTCTGTCTGTCAAATAAATAAATAAATCTTAAAAAAAAAAAAAAACAGCTTTTCCTGCATTCCAAAGATTTTGGAAGTTTGTGTTATCATTTTTATTTGTCTCTATGTATTTTTTAATTGCCTCTTTGCTTTCTTGGTTGGCCCATTTATTTAGTAGTATGTTATTTAACCTCCACAAATTTGTTTTCTTCACAGGTTTTTCTTGTGATCGATTTCAGTTTCGTACAGTTGTGGTCAGAAAAAAAAAAATGTATGAATTCATTTCAATCTTTTTTAATCTGTTGAGGCTTGATTTGTGGCCCGACATGTGATCTATTCTGGAGAATGTTTCATGTACACTTGAAAATAATGTGTATTTCACTGTTTTAGGAGGGAATGTTCTGGATATACATGTTAAATCCATCTGGCGCAGTATGCCATTCAAAGCCACTGTTTCCTTGTTGATTTTCATTCTGGATGCTCTAGCCATTGATATAAATGGGTGTTAAAGTCCCCTACTATTATTGTATTACTACTATCAATTTTTTCCTCTATGTCTGTTAATAGTTGCTTTATGTATTTGGGTGCTCCCATGTTGTGTGCATAAATATTTACAATTGTTTTACCTTCTTGTTGGATTGTTTCCTTTACGATTATGTACATTCTTCTTTGTCTCTTATTACCATCTTTATTTTAAAGTCTGTTTTCTCTGATATAAGTATCACTGTCCCAGCTTTCTTTTCATTCCATTTGCATGATAAATGTTTTCAATAATGTTTCGATCTGCATGTGTCTTTAGGTCTCAACTGAGTCTCTTATAGGCAGCATATAGATAGTAATAATCCAATTTTTTAAATGGGCTAAAAAGTTGAGTAGACAGTTCTCCAAAGAAGAATACAAATGACTAATGGATATAAGATGCTCAACATCACTAATGATCAGGAAAATGCTAATCAATATCTCAGATTCCTTCCCTGACTTAACTAGAGGAGCTTAACTGTTATCTTTTTCTTTTTATTCCACATAAGATTTCATTTGAATAAAGGGTTTGATTGCTGCTCAAAGGGCATTATTGTTGAAATCCCCTGTTCACCATTTTCTAGATGAGTGACCTTGATCTAGTGCCTTCACCTCCATTTAACTGCCTCATCTAGAATCAGTGAGACATGTCAAGAACCTAATACAGTGCCCAATCCATAGTAGGTGCTCTTATGAGTGTTGATCCCCAATTTTCTTATCACCCTGGAAATCCTAAAGGTACTGGGTTGCCCTTGATGATAAGACACCATAAGGCCAAAGGAAAAACCTTTTGCTTTTCTTGCGGAAAGGGACAACATTCATCTAGCACCTTTCCTCATATCTTTATGCCTCATACACAGAGGTGTAGTAGCATCTACATTGCAAACATGAAGGAAAGGGGGGGAAAAAATCAAAGAAATGGTACCAATCTGATCTCTCCATTCTGCTGAATCAATGGCAATGCTGTATCAATTAGAGTATCAGCAGGAAACAGGCGGCACACTCAAAAAGTACCTATACAGAGTTTAATAAAGGAGCTTCTTACAATGGTGTGGACAGGACTAGGAGAAACCAAAAGGAATAATGAAACCCGAGCACCCAGCAACAGGGAAAAACCATTATGACATGAAGTTTGAAAAGGAAATGGCAATAGGCCTTGAATCAGAAGAGAAGAGGTAGGGAATGGCTGCCCCACAGGAGCTGTGGTATTAAGTAAAAGATCCAAGCCTCAACCCAACTTAACTCAGCAGGGAGGAAACCAGGAAAAGAAATATCCCACCTTCTCTGTCCTACTTGCTGGGTATTTCCAGCTGTTGTCACCCATCAGCCACACTCAGCCTGAAGTCCCGACATGTTAAGAAGCCAGATCTGGTGTATTAATTAAGAATATGCAAATTATGGGACACCTGGGTGGCTCAGTTGGTTGGACGACTGCTTTCGGCTCAGGTCATGATCCCAGAGTTCCGGGATCGAGTCCCGCATCGGGCTCCCACCTCCACGGGGAGTCTGCTTCTCCCTCTGACCTTCTCCTCGCTCATGCTCTCTCCCACTGCCTCTTTCTCAAATAAATAAATAAAATCTTCAAAAAAAAAAGAATATGCAAATTATGACATACTGAATGAGTGGGAACAAGCCACATACACAGGGTTGGCAGGTGGATTTCCTCAGCATCCAAATACCCTCACACATAGGAGATAAAGTCCCAAATTTATCATTTGCAGGTTCCAGAAACAGGTCAGGAGAGGGTGGGGGCATAAAGAGCAGGAGGAAGAGCAGTCCTTCATCCTAGCAGAGCAGGGTGGCAGGCACCCATTACTTAGAATGAGGTTGAGACAAAGGTCACTAAATTTGGGGGAGGGGGAAGTTTCAACCTTAAGTGGTTTTCTCATTACACCAAGTAACACAATCCTCCGAGATCAGCCTCCCAGGGCACACAGAAGAGCAGAGAAAGGAACAACATGAACTATCTTCAGACATGTTATCATATAACACAAATAAATTATTATGTCATAAAACCAGTATTAGGTTTCCAAATACACCTTAATCGATAAAGCCATCAGCACAGTCCAATCAAGGCCCTTTGGTTGGTAGAGGGAGGCCTGGATTGGGGCTAGTACAGAGTTCAACCAGGAAACACTAGATAGGAATGGGAACTGAAGAGGAAAAATCTCAAAGACAAAAATCCTTATTGTCAATCAGATGGGACGTTAGACGTGGAGGTAGATTTTAGCATGGTATCACAAAGTTACCTACATTTAGGGTCCTCTGGTTTTTCTGCTGAATTTAAGGTGGTAAGCAGATGTACTGAGAAGGTAAATCACATGAAACACATCAGGTGCATTTTAAAATAGAGATATAGAAGAAAGCACTCCAGAAACTGACCCCCATGACCTCTGGACCCCAATATCACCTTATCTGGAAGGCTGCAATGTCTGAAGACCTCACAGAGGAAGAGAGCTTCTAGGTCATCTGTGGTCCTTGACCAGGTCCCCTAGAATCAGCTCTAGATCTCCAAGCTAAATGTATCAATATTAACTTACACTGATCTAGGTCACACAGTAGCTCAGTTGGAGAAAGCAGACCCAGAATCCCCACAGATGGTTAAAGGTAAGGATATATGTCCAGAAGGTTTTATATAAGGTTTCCAGGACACGGATGACATGAAAATTGAACCATATGAGTAAC
This sequence comes from Mustela erminea, assembly GCF_009829155.1. Lineage (NCBI taxonomy): Eukaryota > Metazoa > Chordata > Mammalia > Carnivora > Mustelidae > Mustela > Mustela erminea. Next base: position 31,365,954 of record NC_045617.1, read on the forward strand.
AATGGTTTCTGCACCTGTCACTACTAAGCTGCTTGGGAGTGTGTGTTGGGATTTAAAGGCCAAATTAAATAACATTCCTTTGTCACGTTTGGAACTGATTGAGGAATAAGAACCAAGAAACAGATATATGGAGATTAATATGTCAGTTTTGCTTTTGGTAAAGCTGATTGCAGAATAGAGCTTTAAATCGCTGGTTTTTGTTGGTCTCCTGAATCAACTTCAGAAATATTCCTACCTGCCCCACCATACATTGAACTGGAAACCACAGACCACCCCTTTAAAAGCAAAGCCTGCCCAGTAATCTTTCCATTTTCATGGGAAAAGCCCAAATATACCCTCTATGCAGCTCAGTATTTTTGAGAGGGCTCAGGAGGTTTAAAGGAAGTGATTTCCACTTCTTGCCCCAGACTCACCAATCAGATTAAGTCCCTCACCCCTCCTCAGAAAGGAATTGATGAGGAAGCTATAGAATGCTCCTTTTGGCAATGGAGTTTAAGTGACTACTCCTCTGTTAACAGTTATGACATGGAAGGGTGTTGGTGCGGAAGGCCCTGTTCCTACAATATGGAAAAGTTCGAAGTCAGATCCTCACAGAGAATAATAACATGGCTTCCTGCCAAGGTTTTTTTGTTGTCAACATAATTAGCTGGATTTCATTTTACCAAGAGTTAGCATAAGCAAATGGTTGGCCAACTGACAAAGCTTCTTAAGACAGGGAAGAACTTATGCTTATTTCAGTGCATTCGTCTGTATCATAAATGGGTAACTGGTTTAGAGAAAATCAGAAGTGGATCCAAAGGGAAGTGTATTTATGATACGAAAGGCTTCCTAGACAACCTTAGGCCACTGGAACAACTGATATTTTATGACTAGGTCTACAAGGAGAACAGTTGAAAAGTGAATAGAGGAACCACAGGAGCACCAAACTTCCTCCCTGTCCCCTGTCATCCCCACCCCAGAATGACATCAACCAGATGTTAAGTGGTGGCTTTTTCCCAGGCACTGTGCCAGGAATGGCCAGCAATCCCTGCACCGGTGGATGAAAGATGACTCCAAACTTTGCTGTGAAAGAGAGGAGAAGGCAAAGGGGCCAATTCTCAGAGACAAAGACCCTTTGCTCTTTGCTCCCGCTTTTTTTGGTCCTTCAGGATAATCACAAATCCTTATCACTCTTTCTCAAGCACATGATGTGTGACAAGGGGTCTTACTGAAACTAGGAGGACCTGTTTATGGGAAAGATACGATATGCTAACCTGCATGTTCTACTAAACACAGCCTAAGGGCCAGTGCACACAACTGTCAGTTCACAGGGTGGCTGTTTGGGCTTCAAAAGCTTCGGGAAGAACTCCCCCCACCTTCCAACTGTAGAGTGGTCAAGCAGGCCTCAGCATTCCAAGGGCCTACGCCTTTCTCTGAAACCTTCCCTCCCCTCAGTGGCCTTTGTGTCACATTTTAGCAAGCCAGGTATTATGGCTGATTTCATGCTCTACATTAACCCCAACTGGGCTGCCCTTTGACTACTCCTCACTACTGTGGTCAAGCAACAATGGGCTTGTGCGAGTGCCTGATGAGGGTAATAGTCTTGGCATGTGCTTGCCAAGATGCCTGTTCCTTCTGTAGGAGCAGGCTTTGTGCTAAGAGTAAGCCACAAGGGGGCACCTGGGTGGCTCAGTGGGTAAGTGTCTGCCTTCGGCTCAGGTCATGATCTGGGAGTCCTGGGATGGAGCCCCGCATTGGGCTCTCTTCTCAGCGGGAAGCCTGCTCCCCCCGCCCCCCGTTTGCTTCTCTGCCTACTTGTGATCTCTGTCTGTCAAATAAATAAATAAAATCTTAAAAAAAAAAAAAAAAGAGTTAGCCACAAGTCCAGATGAAGAGAGAAAATTAGTAATGCTAACGAAGTCCTTACCAGAAATGTTAAAAGCCTGCATGATTTCTTACTGAAGCAATGTTTCTACGCTCTTACCAACCGACTTGGCTATCAGCCCCCAGGGGGGAATTAAATTGCGGTGGAAAATGAATTGGCTGCAGGAGATTGTCCTCCATGGATAATGATGATTGGGCCCACCACTGTTCTGTTTACTGTTGAGGCCAGTGGGCTGCCCCTAGAAGTGTCACATGCAAGGAATTCATCAGCCCAGGTCCTGGGCCAACATGAAACTAGATCCAGCTCACAACGTTGCAGTTTGTCCTCTCTGATGTTACTCTACTGCCAATAACTTGATTTACCCCCCAAGGAGATTCTCATCTTTCCCCAGTAGGGGATCCTGTGTTGCACATATGAGCCCATTTTTCTGCTTTCCCAGCACCAGGTAATCCTGTGCATGTTTCCAGCTGGATCTGAGCTTTCCTTCAGCCTGGGCCCAGACTTATGTCCTTAAAGGTCTAATTCTCTTTGGGGAGATTTCTGGCATATAGGAAGAAGTAAACTGCCACCCATTCTTTCAGCTTGTCCAAAGGCAATGTGGTTAGTTGAAACATTTCTTTCAGAGAACAATCAGTTTGTACACGGCAACTGCTAATTTGGGGATTCGAAGTAGTCTTTGCCACTCTACGGTAGTTTCCATGAGTTCTCCTGGCCTAGACCACAAACAAACAAAACCGTATCTTCTATAGGGTTTCCAACTTGTCATTTTGTTAAATAAGAACAATTTTTAAATAGCTGCCATTCTGTCACTATATCTTGTGAAAGAAAAAATATTTAATCAGAATCATAGAATGAAGAATAGTCCTTTAAACTGACTAAATTTAGCCTTAAGAGGAAGAAGCAATATTGTCTGTAATTGCTAAATTTTACTGACAGCCAATGGAAACTTTGTTAAAGTCTGGTTTTTGTGAACCACTGCTTTTCAACATTAGGTAAAAATTACACAGATAAAACAGAATACAAATGATCATTTAAACATAGGAGGAAAAAGGACTAATAACATACATTTTTCTTCAGACAAGCTGTTTACAAAACCTAGACTCGCATCAAAATACTCACAAAGTGGCTTCCCTCCCACTAGTGGCTTTCTCAAAAAAAAAAAAATGATAACTTTTTAAAAACAGATATTATACAACAGTACAAACTCAGATAAGAGCTAAAAACCAATTCAACGCTGGCCGTCAAAATGAACAGCATGCATAAAATTCAAAGAGCACAGTTAGCAATAAATTTGCTTCATTATAAAGCCAATGTTTTTCCAGTGGGTAGAAGCAGATTTGGGCTAGCAAAATTTTCAATAAATTAAAGCACAGAAGCTGAAAAATGAATGGAGAAACAATCCCAGCAAGTTCCTTCTCAGAAAGCAGGTTTTGAGTGCCTGTAAAATTTGATGTTTATTTATCTTATTAAATATATTCTCCTCTGACACTCCTCCCAATGTCGCCCCTCTCTCTGACAACAAACACCCATCCATCATCATCTTCCAAAGGAAATTAATCTGTAGTGGAGGATGAATCACAGTTGCGTCTTTAAAAATGGCTCTCATCCCTAGAATATGAGCATTGCAGAACAATACAATAGTGACTGACTCAAAAAATGTTCTGGAAAGCCCTTGTAGGTACTGAAAGAAGGAGAGTTATACTTTAAACTTAGAAGCAAATTATTCAGAGTTAATGGTGCTGTGCATATACATTTAATCAATAAATACTGCTAATATTTATTAGGCACAATGTTAATGGGCACTGCGGGGCATTTCAAAATGAACAAGACACAGTCTCCACTCTCCAGGAACTCAAATGTAGTAGTTAAATGATACATAGTCCTCCTCAGAGACCATTAGAATAGGCTCAGTACTGGGCTACCACATAGGCAGATTAAACCTGTACTGAGGACAGCAACAGAGAAGGGCCAACAATAAAATCATTTCTTTAAATTTCATTTTTCATTTTAGCTATTTTTACTTTCAGAAAATCTAGAAAGATTTTATTTTAATTTCACTGTATTCCAGTATGATGCTAAACAATGCAAGGCAGTATCTCTACCTTGCATAGGACATCTGTATTATAAGTCAGTCCTTCGTGTGTCATTTTTCACTGATGCTACTTGCTGTCATGACACATTTAGTTATGAACCATCATATTCACAATCATGTCAATGATAAGTCAAACAGACACTTTGGCTTCAACTATGGAATATTATCATGTGATTCTTACATAATCATCTTTTAAAGAGAGACACTTTATTACTTTACTGTCCCAAGACAGGACAGAAAGAAGGGAAAACCTTTAAATATTACATAAAGAGAAGCTTCTCTCCTTCCTTCAGCAGCTAGCCTCCTGAGTGTGGATGTGAACCGATGGAGCTGTACACAAATATTTACAGCAGCACTATTCATAATCACCATAGACTGGAGGCCACCAAGCATGTCTTTGAACAGGTGCATGTATAAGGAAACTGTGACACATCCATACAACACAACATTATTCAACAAAAAGAAAAAAATAAGCTATCAAGTCGTGGAAAGGCCTGGAGGAACCTTAAATGCATATTACTAAGTGAAGGAATCCAGTCTGGAAAGGCTAACTACTGTATCTTTCCAATTGTGTGACATTCTGGAAAAGGCAAGACCCTAGAGACAGTAAAAAGTGGTTGCCAGAGATTGTAAGAGGGTAGAGGGTAGAAATGGGGGGGCACAGGGGACTGGTAGAATGGTGAGACTCTTCTACGTGATACCGGAATGGTGGATACATGACATTACACATCTGTCAAAGCTTATAGAACTCCTTCCCAGGAAAGAAAGCAGGCTGGGACAAAAGAATTTAACCATATTACAAATACATAAAACAACCTCACTGATGGGGGTGGAGGGAGTGGTTCTGACGCAAGTAACTTTGGCAATAAATGACGTCTGCAAGATTAAAGGCATAAAGAACTGTAAATAAGCACTTGACTCTAGTTGATTGTTTCTCACATATAGCACTAGTAATTCTGATACTTCTATCTATGTATACTGGAGTTTAACAACTAATAACTGGATGGTAGATGGTGGAAAACACATTTGTCACTATTAAAGCAGGAATTTAAGCAAGGGGAGGAAGTTAGAATAATCCATATGGTGATGGATTAGAGTCTGAAACAATAGTAAGAACTCACATTTAACCTAATATAGATATAGTTAGACATAGAAATATTTACACATATGCAGATATACACAGGTTAGTATATACACATATATTTCTTTGCTTGTCAGCTTAAATGGTATAAAAAAAAAAGATACTCTTGTTGCAAAGAATATACCTAGTTCCCAGATGAACCAGAGTTTTTTTAAGAAATGGCCAGTTTAAGGTAGAAAACCTACAAGACGAGCCTGCAAATATCTTGTAGTGACCTAAAGTAAGAATGAGAAGGTACTCAAACACACAAAATGATGGGGTTCGGTTAAAAGGACACAGGCACCAACTGAAAGAGTTCTCAACATCCAAAGCTGGAATATTTTGAACAAAAGTAAATAAAGTAGTATTGGATTTTAACCTAAATTATTTTAAACATCACTAAGTCCATACCAACATAAATAATTGAATAAATTAATAAATGAAGGAGAAGAGACAAACCTGCCACGCAAAAGAATTCTAAGTAAGTTAGTAGATCCTTCACCCTAAACAAGGAGGAATAGAACTACTTAAGTGTGAGCTGCACACCATGACTCCCTTCCAGAGGCTACAGCATGGGAAATGGGGACAGAAGACTAACTTTACAGCAGACAGACCTGATGAACTAGTGATCTCAGTACACATCAGCATCATAATGTCTCCGTGACAGGAGGTGACGAAATGAGACTTTATCTTTGTGATCCTCCTCCTCAAAACTCCCAGCTGAATCATGGGAAAAACAGATGCTCAAGAGAAGAATAATACATGTGACCTGTACTCCTCAAAGCTGTGAAGATTACCAAAAAAGAAACACATGAGACTATCATAGCCAAGGGGAGCCTAGGGAGACGGAACAAGAAAATGTAATGTGGTATCCTCGATGGGTTGAGATCCTGGAACAGAAAAAGGACATTGGGTCAAAACTGAATGAAATCTGGGGTGCCTTAGTGGCTCAACTGGTTAAGTAACCAGCTCTTAGTTTCACCTCAGGTCGTGATCTCGGGGTCCTGGGATCAAGCCCCAGGTCTGACTCCACCCTCAGCGAGGACCCTGCTTGAGCATTCTCTCTCCCTCTATACCTCTCCCCACTCTCTCTCTCAATCTGTGAAATAAATACATAAATATTTATAAAAAACTGAATGAAATCTTAACAAACAATACATTGCTATTTTGATATTGTTCAAAATATAAATATTCGCTCAAATATCTATATTGCTTATTAATTATAATGTGACAATGTATCAATACTGGATCAATGTATCAGTATTATAATGACATATTAATGACGTTGGTTGATTAACTACAACAAATGTACCATACTAATTCTAGATGTTAATAGGGATTCTCTGTGCAGGAAGAAGGGAATATATGGGAACTCTCCATACTTTCTGCTCAACTTTTCTATAAATCTAAAGCCATTTTTAAAAAACAACATTTATTAATTTTTAAGAGGTTCTTTAAGGCTTTATACACCTCTGGGTGAAATTACTTTCCCACCTGTGTGCTAAAGCCTCCATTGGAATTGGTCACTGAACCTATACCTCCGTATCAGTGGAGAACACAATTTATGGCGCCAGATACTGATCCAAAGAGGATTCAGCTGGGGACTGGGCAGTGTGGACATTTTGACAGAATGTGGACATCAGGAAGAGAGATGAGATACAAGAAAAGTAGATAGCTAACTATCTCAAAACTATCCTGGGGTCACAGACATGAGAAATCTCTGCTTTCAAATGTAATTTTAAAAAATTTAATAAAAGAGGGGTGCCTGGATGACCTAGTCAGTTGAGCATCTGACTGTTGACTTCAGCTCAGGTCATGATCTCAGGGTCCTGGGATTGAGCCCTCCCCAGGGTCCACACTCAGTGGGGAGTCTTGAGGATTTTTCTCCCTCTTCTCCTCCTCCCGCCTCTAATAAATAAACAAATCTTTAAATAAAATTAATAAAAGATAAGGTAATAAACAAAAAATCATCTTGAAAGAGCAAATATTCTCCCTCCTGTGTAACCAACCAGGGGAAACTCATTTGCCAGCTACTTACTGAGTACCAGAGGCCTTCTCACTCTCTCCTCTCCCCCTCTCCATCCTGACTGAGTGGGAGATCTCTGTGCTACCGCTGATACTGTTACCCATTGGCTGCCTTTTGTTGCAACAGTCAGTTTTGCAACCTTGCAACAATCCAGTGAAAGCCTCTAGGGTTACAGTTATTCTGCTGAGCATTAAACTGAACCAGTTAAGTTAGGAAAATTCAACAAATACATCTTAGACATTATTTGCAAACATCGTTCCATGTTATGGAAGACACAAGGGCAGATAAAGCACAGCTTGTGCCCTCAAGCATAGCATTTAATGAAAGACCTGAGTTGAACTCAAAACAGTCTTTAGTGTTAAAAACCTAAAGAACTACAGGAACTAACTTTATTAATAGAAATGAGAAGACTTGAAGCAGGATTAGTTTTGGAAAGAAGATAATTTTAAGTGCCCTGGATTTCAAGCTTCAACTAACAGGGCTGGGCTAGAACTATAGATGTGAGAATTTCGCCAGATACTTTATTCACCCCTCCATATCTACTCTCCACATTTTTTTCACCCTGTTGTCTGCTCTAGAAGCCTGACCTGTGCAGATGAACATGAATTATGGCACCCTTTGGCTTCATCTTGGGTTCTATCAACAGGAGATTGGAGAGAGATGAGGAAGTCATGTCAGAGTGTTTATTCCTTAGGTTCCCTCGCTGTGAGGTTGCCTCAGATTGGCCATTGCCCTATCTTGGCCTATTGGCCATCACTCTATCTATTCTTTTCTTTCTGAATTCCAGAAATAACCTCTCCCACCCACCTCTGTCTCTTCAGACTTAAGGGGTTACAGTGACCCTTACACTAGCTCTACATCACCCCCTTGAAGTTCCCCAAGGCTCTACTCACACCTATATGAGTTCTTTTATAAGTAAACTCTCCCAGAATTATCCTAATTTGAGTATGGCTTTGGTCTTCTCTTGGGACTCTGATTGAATCAAGAGTCCCTGAATACTGGAAAACAGCATGGAAGTTCCTCAAAAAGTTGAAAATAGAGCTACCCTGTGACCCAGCAACTGTACTACTGGGTATTTACCCTAAAGATACAAATGTAGTGATCTGAAGGGGCACATGCGCCCGAATGTTTATAGCAGCAATGTCCACAATAGCCAAACTATGGAAAGAACCTAGATGTCCATCAACAGATGAATGGATAAAGAAGATGTGGTATATTTATACAATGGAATACTATGCAGCCATCAAAAGAAATGAAATCTTGCCATTTGCAACAATGTGGATGGAACTAGAGGGTATTATGCTTAGCGAAATAAGCCAATCAGAGAAAGACAATTATCATATGATCTCCCTGATTTGAGGAAGTTGAGAGGCAACATGGGGGGGTTGGGAGTAGGAAAAGAATAAATGAAACAAGATGAGATCGGGAGGGAGACAAACCATAAGAGACTCTTAATCTCAAAAAACAAACTGAAGGTTGCCAAGGGGAGGGAGATAGGGAAAGGGAGGTGGGGTTATGGACTTTGGGGAAGGTATGTGCTATGGAGAGTGCTGTGAAGTATGTAAACCTGGTGATTCACAGACCTGTACCCGGGGGCTAATAATACATTATATGTTAATAAAAAAAATAAAAAATTAATTTTAAAAAGAGTCCCTGAATAAATAATACTTTCCTCCAAAAGCAGAAAATGCAGAAGAGAATCAACAGAGAAAAGGTCTCTGGGACTCCTTTGTAACTCAAGAGGATAAAGAAAGTACAACAAAGGAAACTAAGTGTGAGAGAGACTGAGAGACCTAGAAAGTAAAGGAGAGGTCAAACGGTGGCAGACTGAGGCTAGCCTCCATCCTCCACACTCACTGAAAGAGATATAATGATAACTGTTATAGAAGAGGAGTGAAGATAAAGATGGCTATTTTGAGACTTGATGCCTAGGTCTACATCTTTCCAAATCAAACTTACATTAGTGCTGAGCAGAGATTCAGGGGCTGAATGTGCCCCTCCCATCACCAGCCACCAGCCACTGCCAGGCACCACCCACCCACCAGGCACACCAGTCAACCACCCTCAATCTTGCCATCCTACCCTTCTATAGTGACCCGTCTCTGCTGGCAGAATGAAGGGTTTATTCCCCAGCTGCTGAGAGTCCTGACAGCTGAAAACTCTCAGCCCTTTGCAGAATTTTCTATGTAATCTTTATTACTGAAAGATTGCTAGACCAGTTAGAGAATGCTTCAGTGTTCTGTGTGATGGTTCTGTCTATGAATTGATTTTTCAGTCCAAGCGCTTGGGATTTGGTGAGTAGAAGTTGATGCCCCAAACTTGCATTAGAACACAGATTTTCCAGCTGATTGTTAAGTCATAATTCAGGAATCAGGGCTTTCAGTGCTTTATTTTGTTTAACTAGAAATGTAAAATGATTCATTTTCAGAATATTTGACCTCAGTCTATGTCTTCATAAGCGAAGCGTTTCTATTTCTAATACCAGATAATTTCTGCACCTGCTAAAGCCCAAATATCCCTAAAAACTCTCCCCAGTTTTTCAGAATAAACACCGTCCTAATGAGAACACATATAAAAATACTGACTTATATGACATTGACATATCACTGAATGATACCAGACAAAAAGTACTCAGAAGTTTTAAAAATATTTCATTTATACATTGATCCTTAGATAATCCATGCGTGATTTAACCTGAAACTCATGATCATTTATTAAGTAACCACTCTGAGCCAGGGAGCATCCAGTCATCTTATATTCATGCATGGATTCATTTAAAAATAGTAGATAAAAATACATGTTTATAAAAAATAAAAATTAAAGCTTTATTCCATAATAAAAAAATAGTTATCACTTCTTAATCTTCATATTAAAAAAAACTTTTGGTTATTGGAATGCCTGGGTGACTCAGTCAGTTAATTGTTTGTCTTCAGCTCAGGTGATGATCCCAGAGTCCTGGGATCGGGTCTCACATTGGACTCCCTGCTCAGCCCTGAGCATCTTCTCGCTCTGCTTGAAGGCTCCCCAGCTTGTGCACACTCGCTCTCTCTGACAAATAAATGAAATCTTTTAAAAAAAATAAAAATTTAAAAATTTTTTTAAAAATTTAAGTTTGGTTATTAATTTTCCATTATGTTTTGTACTTTCATAAATATTTATTGATCATCCACTCTGTATAAAGCTCTGCGCTAGGAACTGGGTTACATAAGGTGAACAAAACACACACAATCCCTATGCAGCTGGAGTTTATGAAAGTGACCAACAGTATTAAATATCACACAGTTAAGTATATAGCTGTGATAAGTGATGTGAAGGAAAAGTATATCCTGCTGAGAGATGAAGAAAATAAGGGTCTGAGCGATTAAGCAATGTTCTGGCATCCTGCCTCTGTTTGTGCACGATCTGCTTCATAGCTTTATGATCGTAGCTGGCCTTTCCCAAGCTGCCCCACCCTCGTGAGCAGCAGCCTGCTGCCCCCTTCAAAGGAGGACCCCTACCCACAGTGGCTCTGCACACACCAGGACCCAGCAGCTAGTTTTATCAGCCTTCCTTCCAGAGCAAAATTACGTTGGATGAAGGGTCTCATAACTCTTTTTTTTTTTTTTTAATTATTTTATTATTTTTTTTTATTTCCAGCATGGGTCTCATAACTCTTAAGGCAACGTATCTGGCACTAGGACAATAATCTAAGTCACATTGTTTTGGAGTTTATCTTTAAACAAACCCGCCATAGCGAAAATCCTGAGCACAGTAGATTAACCCTTTCCAAGCAGTCCTCACTTTATGGCTTATGTTAGAGTAGTCTGTGTCCATGAACTTATTCATCTTTGTAGTCCCACCTAGAAGCACTTATCAAAATAAATCTCTGTTGACAGGAAGAAAGGAAGAGAGAGCAAATGCCAAAAATGCAAATATTGCCACAATTACAGGCAAACAAGAAAAAAAAACTTTAGTTATAACAACAGGAAGGATCATTTTCAAAAAAAAGTCAGCAAGAATCTAAAATCAAATAATATCAATATTTCTATTCTAAAAGTTAGAAACCTAGTTAGATATAATTAAGATACAATAAGTCATATGGATACTAACTATAAATACACAGAGATGTTCCTTCATTGTATATCAACATTTTATAACTGATGGGTGTGAAAAATGTAATAATCAGGTCGATTTTGTAAATGTTCCAACATTCCTCAAAAATGAACCTAACTTCCCTGTTTTCAGCTTTGTAGGTAAGTTATGTATCTTACTTAATATGACTGTTTAGGCTAGAAGCTATCTTTTCCAGAACAAGTTGCTTAGTTTGACCCCGAAACTAAGCAGGTAAGATCCATTGAGATCATGCATGTATTAATGGGCACCTGTTATAAAACATTCTGCCACATTCCAGACCTGGAAAGCTGAAGATTAGGCAAATCATGGTTTCTGGGAGCATGACAATGTACAGTGCATATCATTAGAATATTATAAGATATGTTATACTTGTCCCCAAATACATAAAAATATTACATTATAATGAACTCCATGATGAACAGAAAAAATCATCTGCACTTCCTCTGAGGGGCCAAGTTTCCTGATTTGTTCATGTGAACATTTCCCAATGTATAAACTTGCAAATAATAACTTGGAATTATTTAAAACAGAGACTGAACAATTGGCAAGGGTTTCTATCATTTTTATAAAATTTCTTGGTAGTTTTCTGGTGAGGAAGAGTAGAGAAACAATCATTCAATTATTTTGAACCATGTTTATTTGAAACTAGAGGTTATAAATTTGTGTCAGACTGTGAAGACTTTGTTCTAATCACTCATAGAAGAACAAAAAATGAAATCATAAGATTGTTACCTTCATGAATCGTTTAAGAGGAAAGAAAAATGGAATCTTGGTTTATGAAATTTTCTTCTCATAAAGTAGAATTTGAAATGTAATATCAATACTGTAACTTGTCATCATTTCCTGACATCTGTTTGAGGCTATACTTATAAATTAGGTTTTGGTTTAGTAGGCACCAGAAAACTTAGGCTTCGGAATTAAAAAAATAAACAAACAAACAACTACAACAAAAAAATCTCCGTTACACACTCAATGATCTTCTTAAGTGCTCCATATACTGATCTGATCAAGATGGGAACCCAACCCAGCAACAACTTAACGCAGAAGGTCCCTTAGCCGTGTTCCATGGAATCAGACACTAATCTGAAGACACCACCTCTGGGTAGAAAAGGAAATCTCCTCCTCCAAAGGAAGTGTTTCCTTCCTCAGTTTCTCCCTGGAAAATGCAGTGTTGAAAAGGATTCTGAAGCCTCAAATCAGCTTGCAGGGAGAGTGCTATAATTAATTGTCACTGTCCTCTGGGTCATGAAATACCAGGAATGTGACAAAAAAGAGTTCTGCCCATTATGCCATTTCTGATCCTCTTCCAAAGTAGCTCTTCTGTCCTTTGATGACTTAACCCTCCAGAGGTAACATTTTCTTGTATTAGCTGCTAAGAATCGCTTGTGGAAAAAAAAATTTTTTTCACTCCTTTGGTTCCGACTCTTAAAGTTTACTTTGGCATTTGGCATTCATACAGGAAAAGAAAAAAAAAAACTCTCCCATTAAAAGTTGTAAGCTTTAAAAGTAGGATAAAATCTAGTAATATCTCCTAATTAGGAAAAATGTCATCAAAGCCAAGGAATCTGTCAACTGTTTAGAGAAAGAGGAGAAATATGCATAATATCCACATACTTACCTCAATCTTCATAATTCTTCAAAGAAGTTATAATCCTCATTTTACAGTTGAAGAAACAGAAGCTCAGAGACATTAAATAAATTCTTTAATGTCTCAAAGTTAAAGTATGTGCCTAGGTCTATCAGTGCCCAAATTACAGACAGCTGAGTGAGTCACACACAAGATTTGGGGAATATTTTTGGCAATATGATAGCCCATGGAAGCTGACTTTTACTAGTATTAGCGTAATCATACAAGTTTAGTAGTATTCCTTTTACTTCTCCTACAGAACTAAATGCTATCTCCTTAGATCTTTTCCAAAGCTCTTTGTGTGTGTCTTTAGAAAAAGGCACACCCTATAGAATCCAGTAGTCTCTGTTGTCATTTTGATCGTTGCTTTTTATGTTTTCTTCATCACATCCCTTAAGAGTGAGTCTTTGTCTTCCTTGCCATTATATCTTTAGTGTCCAACATAATGCCCACCCCATAATAGGCACTCACTATTTGTCGAAGGTTTTAAGAAAGGAGTTAATGTGTTTTAATCTCAGTGCCTGCATAAAACATTAACAACCCAAATAATGATGTGGCTTATGATTCCTGAAACCTGGAATGGAGTTAATAATGTAAAGAGTTAATAATGTAAAGAGGCCCAAGCCTCTTTTTAGCATATAAGGCATTCGGGGGCCCTATAGGTAATTAAAAGAAGCCCAAGTATTAGTCAAGCTCACAGAACTTCAGAAGAGTTCGTTGGTACCATAAGCCCAATAACACAATGAGAGCTAGGCATGGATACCACCTGCCTACTTTAGGATGATCCTTCATGAATAAGACAAGAGGAAGACCTCTTTTTCTAGCCCTAGATTTCAATTTTTTCTAATTCCAATTTTCTCCCCGTGTAATAAAACACCTTCATACTACAAGGAGTTAGGAGAAAGAAATGTCATCATGGTAATGGAACTACAAATTCACTCTCAACCACCTCCACTACTCAGCAAAAGCACAGTAGGTGTCGTTTCCAACTGACATGATCTCCCTCATAAACCCCATGTCCTGAGGTATGGTCTCATTTCAGTTAAGATAGCATCCAATCTAATAAATAAAGCAATCTTTTATCAGGCATCAGTCACCTTTTGGATAAAAGCACTCGGTCTGTCTTAAACTTGCCTTTTCTCTTATTTACATCCATCGCTCTTCTCCACGTTGATACCTGGGTTCACAAGTAGTTGTTGAGTTAATGAGTGAATGAAGAACGTCATGCAGGCAGGGTAAAGGAGCCCTCACATTCCCATGGTAACCTCCACACCTTTGCAGGACCCACTGTGGAATAGCCAGTCGGGCAAAACACACGGAACATGGCTGACCCGACCTTGACCATCCTCTAGCACTCTGTTGCTATCCACTGCTGCTATTTGCCGCTGTAAATTTGTGGCCTTTCTTTCTTGATGTGGCCAGGGTCTGGTGGAATATCACTGCTGGCTCAGTGTATTAACCAATCACATTTCTAGCTCTGTAAATTTGATGCTTTAGTATCTACCCTATGTGCATATGCCAAAAGATCTTTTTCTACACAACCCAATATGTTTCAATACCCTGCCATGACCTTCTGACTACCTTGTTGCCCACACCACTCCCCACTTGGGAGGAGTCCTCCTCTTGGGGACTGGAGAGTATTCAAATAGAAACAAGAAAACCCAGAGTCCACACCCCCAACCATCTCCTTCATCGGGTTCTCACACTCTGGGCCACTACACACCTGACCTAATCATCCTAGGGCCAGGTCCCAGACAACTAGGGAGAATCCCAAATGCCACAGAGCCTGCTGAAATTACTCAGACGGCCAATCCCAAGCCTATTCAGCCTAATCCTTCCCACAGAAACCTCAGCAAAAGTTCTTTCCCATTGTTTTCTTTCCCCTCTGCCTCCTGACTAACCTCATTGCTCTCCTATGTGGCCCCCAATGGTATGACATTGCCTCCTCCACTTAGAAACCATGAGTATCAAACTATCTTTTCAACGGCTATCCTGTCCGTATCTCTCGCTCTTATTATACCACAAACTTCGTATTAATATGCTACATTTTAAAATACTTAGCTTCCTTTCGCTTGGATTTCAATGGTTAGAGATAATTCTAAGTGTCTGGTACATCTCCCCATATGTCCCCCAGGCTTGGGAATTCTGCTTTCAGCTTCCAATGTGAAGTCACCTTGACCCTGCAGGGCTGCGGGCTTGCCCAAGGCAGGTTTTCTGACTCAACCTAACATCTACACCACATGGGAATTGAGAGACAAGAGCCCAACTAGATTTGCTGTCTGGCCACACTGTTCTGTTAGGCTGTCACAAACAGGTAGAGAGCACCCTTCATGGGGTCCCAAATAAGAAGCTGAACATAACACCTCTAAATTTGGTATTCTCTCAAATTTTTAAGAACAATCATTTGTACTCTGGCTGAAAGCCCAGAACAGAGAGCTGCCTTCCTTCCCTTGTCTCCTTTCTCCGTAAGGAGAGCCTTTCCCAATTTCTCTTCCGGTTTACTCTTATACCACTGTTCTAAAATTCTAAGTTCAAGTTCTCTAAGCCTGACAATAGCAAGAGAGAGAGAGAGAGATACTTTCTATTTCTTCTCTCTCTCTCTCCTTTTCTGTCTTTCTCTCTCTCTCTCTCTCTGCCCCCACCCAGCACTCTATATTACTCTTTCAATAACTAATATCTAGCTTTCTTTCTTGTGTATTGCACCATCCTCTCCTGTCATGCAAGGGTAAGCTGCGTGACTTAGACTAAAAAAGAAAAGGAACAAAAAGATAATTTAAGTAGCAAATTTAAATTAATCATTTTACATTTGCAAAAATATTATCCCTATTATATCAGCTCGTGATTGCCATCTTCAATCTTTACTTGGGCTTAAGATGGTATGCGTCTTAAGATCAGGATCCCCTGATGATGATGAGTGAGCATCGCTCCTCAGAAATAAAATCCCTCTCTCCTATCTGTATAAAAGATCATCAAGGCCAATGCTTTAAATTACAAAGAACATACATATCAACCAAATGAAAAGTGAAAAATAATCTATAAAATAGGAGTGTAGGTCATTGGTAAGTGGTTTGGTTTATTAGAAAAAGAAATTCTAAGCACATGACTGTAACATTACACAATACTAGAGTAACTAACTCAGGCTTCAAGTTTTACAAAAAGCCTAGAAATCTCACTTAATTCCGACTTACACTATCCTTAGAAATACCATTACTATTTCCACCCACTTTATAGTTGAGCCATTATAACAGTTATGGAAGATACTCTCAAAGGCTGGTATGTGGAAGTCATTATTTAAAACACGTCTCTTTATTTTCTGACAATCTAGGATACTCTTACCCCTCCCAAATGTATTCAAATCTGTGCTAAGAGCTTTTTCACACGTTACCATCCAGCTATCACTTTCACAATTTTTCTGCTGAGAATTGCCTGGAAATAGATTAGCCAGACTCTAGGTGTGAAAACATAAGAAATGTGAGAAAAGTGAGATTTAGTATTAAAGTCAAGCAGTGAATTTTTTTTCTCCTCCACTCTGCCAGAGTGTGTGTGTATGTGAGTGTGAGTGTGTGTTAGTGCACGCACAGTGTGCTCCTCTGCATACATGGGAGTTCCTACGTGGGGATTCTTATTCCTGCCTGAGATGGGAACAAAAATAACAAGTTTTCCAGTTTTTTTTTTAAAGGTTCACAATATCAAGTTCATTTGGATATGTCTAGCAAGAAAGGCTGTAGTGAAATACCACAGAAGGTTAACAAAGTAAGTCTGTGATGAGACATAGTTGTTGCCTCCACTTTCCACATTTTCTGTCATATTATACTAAATCATATATTTTTTTTTAAACATTGGTTTGCAAGATTCCAGAATAAAAGTTCCCACTGAAGTCTTCAAATGCTGGTTTATGTTATTTATGAGAACAGTCCCCATAGACTTGATTGAAGGTTGGAGCTCTACTAGCTTTTTAGGATTAGTTGCTAAAAGCAGAATATGGAAGTGGATTCCTACCAAATTACAACACGGAGGCTGGCAACGTATAATGCAGTTCCTGTGGGGATTCTGAGAGCGGAAATCCCAGTTTTACAGACCTTAGTGCATCTCAAGACAGTGTCTTTCAAACTTCAGATACTAACCCATTATGGGTTCCAAAATCAAGTGAGAGGGTCAGGAATGCATTTTTAAAATAAATAAAATAGAGGGGCGCCTGGGTGGCTCAGGGGATTAAAGCTTCTGCCTTTGGCTCAGGTCATGATCCCGGGTCCTGGGATCGAGCCCCGCATTGGGCTCTCTGCTCAGCGGGAAGCCTGTTTCCCTCTCTTCCTCTGCCTGCCTCTCTGCCTACTTGTGATCCCTGTCTGTCAAATAAATAAATAAAATCTTAAATAAATAAATAAATAAATAAAATAGAAAATATTAGAACATAGCCTTTTCAACAAAGGCATTGTTTCATGTAAAATATATATTTATATATCTATATATATTTATATATATGCATACCTATATTTATATATTTACATCATGAATTTTGAAGTCAACTATCTTCCTTACTGTAGTGTCCATATGTCTTTCAAAAAAGCTTAGGAAATGTTATTCTAAAGTATCTCTCTATCACAAGACCTCATACTCAGCAAGTATGGCCGAGCGGGATCACAGGCACAAGCCCACACACCCGTGCTCAACCAATGGCAAGAATTTCTGTCTCCTTACATTTTTCTCTGTGGGGGAGGGAGTACATTCTCTTAATAAAGCACTTCCCTGCACCATTTGCTCCCAGAAAAATGAGCTTCCAAAAAGTTGGAAACAAGGAGAATGAAATTACTCTACCTGATGAAAGGTATGTTGGACTGCAAGGTCACAACCCAGAAATGGGAGGATCCGAAGAAAAAAGAGAAAAGGATAGTAGCAGGTAGGGGTCTGCGAAGAAAGAGTACCAATGGGAAAGGAGGGAGCAAAACACAGAGTATATTATGCTCAATTTCAAAATGAGCTTCTTTGTGGCTATGTGTTCAGACATTCTGCCCAGTTGTAAAACCACCTCAGTGACTTCAAAACCCCCAATAAAGTCAGGTCCAGATCCAGCTCTGAGGAGGCAGTATTTTCAAGTTCACAGAACTGACTCAAGAACGGACAAGAGACGTCCTATTCCCACTGTGTTAGAAGGAGACACTCTTGGATTTCATTATTATGCAAATATTTGTTGAATGGAAGAGAAAAAAGATGAAGTGTAATAGTCCCAACATTCTGCATTCTGTCACCCCAGCTGGAATGGCTAATGTCTGTGACTCCATCAGCAATGAAAGCCATGAGGTACCTCTCCTGGCCTCTGACTTCTACTTCCTGAGAACTTTTTCCAGACAACTTGCTACAGAGATTCAGAACACAGAGGCCACAATCTAATACCACACAGACTACGTCTATCCAGCTGCCTCCTTTTCTGCCCAGCCCTGTGAGCCCTTCTGAGCTGTGCCAGTCACCCTGCTCCTCTACCTCCCACTGAAGGGCTGAGTGCTCTCTTTCTGGAATAGGGCTCAGAGGTTGGCCTCTTCTTTCAGCCAAGAATGACAATGAAGCAACAACATCTTTTGCATTTGCATGCAGATACGCCTCATATTTAATGAGAAACAATAGAATCATAAAATGCTAACTCTGTTTTTAAAATCTTAATTTATTCATCTACCACATAAAAAGACATGAATAATAAACCCCGAATTATTCAGAAACTTCAATTTCACCAGCTGTCACCTTTCTCCAACTTTCCCCTCTACTTCCACCCCACAAACCCTACTACTCAGAGGCAGCAAAACAGAAATGACTTGGTGTCATCTCCTTGTACAGCCAACATCATTATTGGAAGAAAGTTGGGGAAAGCTGCAAAATGGTTAAAAGGCAAACAATGAAAATTTGGGAGAAAAAGAACCAAGGACTTAAAAAGCCAAACTGAAATCAGTCCTAGAATAACCAGGAATTTGAAGTGACTCCGTCAGGTGGAAAAAGTACACTAAAAGAGATTCAGAGGAGAGCAAACCCAAGTATATTTGCTTGTATGCCTGAAAGTGAAAGGCATTGCCATGTTCAAACACTGTGGTAAATGACCTGATAGATCTAAAGAAGACAGTTCTCGGGGCCTGCGTGGCTCTGTCCATTAAGTGTCTGCCTTCCGCTCAGGTCAGGATCCCAGGGTCCTGGGATGGAGTCCTACATCGGGCTCTCTGCTCAGCAGGGAGTCTGCTTCTCCCTCTGTCCCTCCCCCTGCTCGTATGTGCATTCTCTCTCTTTCTCTCTCTCAAAAATAAATGTCTTAAAAAAAAAATTTTTAAATAAACAAGACAGTTTTCACCCCAAGGTGCACACAAAACAGCTGGAGCATAAGGCATGAACATGAAAAGAAAACAAACAATATTTTAAAAATAATTACCAAGGCTTGGTTCCGATCGTAAACATCATAGATGTTGAGAAAGTGGGATCTAATCTGATCAGTGAAACCTGTAGACAAATTTCAAATATTTTGAACTGCCACCCAGCTAGTTCGTAGATACCAGCCACCACCATATAAGGATATCCAGTCATCCTGACCCTTACTGACATCCCAGAAGTATCCCTCTCAACCTCCCGTCCCTGATCTGGTACACACCAGTTTAATCCCTAACTGCCTTGCTTCCGTGTCAACAATGAAAGAGGAGAAGAGTAAGCCAAGGGAGGAGCAACATTTATCGGGAGGATTTGAGAATTAACCTGAACCACTCTGTGAAGGAGAGGAGTGCGGAGGCTGGATGAGGCATCCACCGTAGAAAACAGAGTCAGAGGAGAAAGCTGAAGCTAGACTCGGAGTTGTAGAGGAGAGTAGAGTGGCCAGCAGTAAAACAAAGGGCTGCATGGGTCGCCACTGCCCCTGGTCCCCATTGCCTTAGTTCACTTTACAAAACCTACATTCCCTGGCGGGGGGCAAAGGGCGGCTTTGTGCTATAGGGACAGAAATGGTCTTGAATCCCCCTGCCCCTCACTAAAGTGAAGCCAGAACCGGCTCTGCAGGAGCTTAAGAGTTCAGAGACTAATCTCTGGGGCTTGTACTACCTCCTCCCTTTCCCTGTGACTTCCCTAGCCTCTCTCTAAACTGTGGCCTCTGCCTGCTACAACTCACCTGGTTCACTATCCTCTCTCTAAAACGGTGTCTTTCATGTCCCCTTCCAGGGAAGGCTGAAGATGGGAAGCAGATGCCCAGAATCGCAGAAAGCAAGGGAAGAAGTGGATCTTCCTGTTCGTCTGGTCCATTGACCTCCATCTACAGACAAGGCACCTGAGGCTCCAAGAGCCTTGCTGGAGGTCACCCACGTAGAGAACCAGACGTGTGCAGCCCAGCGTTCTTGCCGCTGTGTCACTCCCGGGCCCCATTTTAGGGGAAGCGTGTTACAGCATGAGACCTAAAACCTGAGTCCCAGTGGAAACACAAAGTCCAAATCCAAAACGACAGTTTGGGTCATTTCTAAGGCAGATGTTTATTTTGAAAACAAGTGCTGATTGTGACACTGTAAGATGTTCAGGGTTTGCACCTACCATTTGGGAAGCAGAACCTGTGGGTCACAGCCTTCACCACGAAAAATGGGCACAGGGCGCCATCTGCTGGATTTCTGGACTTCAGGCTACCGACCTGCCACAATTTCAGAATGAGATGCTTTAAGCCGCTCATTTCTTTCTTTCTTTCTTTCTTTTTTTTTAATTACTATTATTGGAGTATAATTGACATACAATGGTATATTAGTTTCAGGTGTACAACACATTGATTCGACAATTCTATACATTACTCAGTGCTCACCATGATAAGGGAAGTCACCATCTGTCATCATACAATGTTATTACATTATTACTGACTAAATTCCCTGTGCTATAATTTTCATCTCCCTGACATACTTACCTTATAAGTGGACTTTTGTACCTATTAATTCCCTTCATCTATTTTGCCCATTCTCCCCACCCATTTCGCCTCTGGCAACCACCAGTCTGTTCTTTGTATTTACGAGCCTATTTGGGTTTTCTGTTTGTTCATTTGTTTTGTTTTCAGTTTCCACATATAAGCAAAATCATGTGGTATTTGTCCTTTTCTGTCTTACTTATTTTACTTAAAGCAGCTCATTTCTTGTTGTCCAGAACCCAAACACAAAGAAAACTTACTCCCTTTTTTAAAAAATATACACTGATTTCTTTTCCCCCTTTAAGATATCATGGTGATCTTTGTTAATAACATGGATTGAGAGCATGCTTTTTTTTTTAATCTAAGCTGCTAAAAATTATATTATGAAGCCTTCCAAGTATTTACAAGAGAGAATAACACAATAATTCCCCATATACCTCTCCCTCATATTTAAAAATTGTCAAAATTTTGCCAAATTTGCTTCACTATTTCCCCTTTTATCGTTGCTGAAATAATTAGGCAAATACTGTAATATTGATCTCTTTTAAAAATGAGATATTTTCCTCATAAACACAGTATCACTATCACATCTAACAAAATTGTTAATATTTCTTTGTTTTTTGTTTGTTTGTTTTTAAAGATTTTATTTATTTACGAGACAGATGGAGATCACAAGTAGGCAGAGAGGCAGGCAGAGAGAGAGGGAGAAGCAGGTTCCCTGCTGAGCAGAGAGCCCGATGTGGGGCTCAATTCCAAGAGGCTTTAACCCACTGAGCCACCCAGGTGCCCCTAATATTTCTTTGTTATTTGCTAATGCCCAATCCACAGATTTCCCTAGTGGTCTAAAAAAAGTGTACAATTGGTTTGTTCTCATTAAAATCACAACAAGGATTTGACCCAATTAAATATATTTAAAATCCATGAGTTCATATACATCTAAAAAGAGAGAGAGAGAGTACTTCTGCCACTAGAAAGAGGGAAAGAAAAAAGGAGGGAGGGAGGGAAGAAGAAAGAGAAAAGGACGGTGGAATGAAGAAACTGACAGAAAGAAGAGGGAAGGAACCAACAATTTCTTATTAGACAACATTAAAGTAACTAAGCCACAAACTCCTTACTCTGAAAATTGGCAACAAAAGGAAAGAATTAAATACATATCTGGCCTTTCATGAATGAACTGTATTTCGGGGTAAACAGAGCTCTATTTGATAAAGGACATTCATCTTTTCAGAAGAGCACCATCTAATAAGAGTAGAAGAAATGATAGAGTTGGAAAATCTTCATGGTACCATGAGATAGAAGTTGATGAGGAACTTTTGACCAAAGAGTGATCAGGTTGTCCTCACCTACTTCCACTCAGCAGAATGACTCTCACTAAAGGTTTGTCTATCTGGGTTCCTTCTTACGTTTATGGTCTGCTCATGGTCTTTTTCAGTCTTGTACTTAGACCTCTATTTCTTATTTTACAATATTCTACAGTATCTATAAAACCCCGCCACTATACATTATTCCTCTTCCTACTTCTTCTCCCCATTTCTACATCCTGATTTGGGTAATTATCATTTTCTTTCTTCTGAAGAACACCTTGATAACTTTAAGTGTCTGACATTTTTTGTAGGTAAGAGCAACTGAATTCAACTGAAACCAGGAAATTACCTTACTTCCATTGTCTTCCCAATGGGTGTAGGTTGTCTGCCACTTGGCCAGGGTTTTAAATTTTATAATAGAAGTTTTAAAATACAACCAAAAAGAAAGACTAGAATAATAAACCCCATTACCCATCACCCAACTTCAATTATTACTGACAAACATATGACTGCACTTGTTTCATCTATGTCTCTCCACCTACTACCCACTTACCCCACCCCTCACAGCAAGACACTGGCTGAATCCCAGGTCTCCGACCATTTCATTTTTTGGCCAAGTTATTACTCACTGAGGGAAATTCTTCTGCTGTCCGGATAGCAGGGGCTTCAGCATGGTGAACTCCAGTGGTTATCCTCTCTGTAGGGGGTCATGGAGATGTTTAGAAGAAGTCCCATCTCTGAAATTTTCCGTTCCATTTCTAAGGTGCCTACATCTTCCTTTCTGCATTTTGTCAAGCTGAGGATTACAAGTGGGATTATCTAGAAATTTGTTCATCTTTCTCCCTCTGATGGTTCTAAGAAAGAGGAGTTGGGAGTTGTAAGGAAATTTGCTAATTCTCAGAAACCTTGGTCCTATTTTTTCACAGCCACCAGCCTGTTCCTCCTTTTGACCGCTATTGATTGGCAGGGTTGCCAGAAAAACACAGTTTAATAATTTACTGTAATTATATACAGAAAATTTTTTTTAATCTCAATATTTGGGAAATAATTACACCAAAAAAATTTTATCATTTACCTGACATTCAAATTTAACTGGGCATCCTATATTTTCCTTTGCTAAACCATAAAATCTTAGCTATTAGAATGATTTGCTGGTTTCACCTTCATTGTGTTTACTTGGTTGGTGGGTTGTTAGATCTACATATTACTTCAGCTGCTAGGTTTGTTGGCAGGAAGTTTTCTGGGTCACTCTTTACTCTGCCATCTTAAACTGGAGACTTTAACATTTCATTAAACATTAAAATGATTCATTCAATTTGTACATATGTTTAATTTATCACATTTAATATATCAAATGCATAGGAAAAGCATACGCATGCCTTTTGAGTTTGTTTTTCTCTTTGCTAGAAATGTAGTCAACATTTAGGTATATTAGAGGAAGCTAAATTAAAAATGTCCCATCTTGTGGCCAGTGTACCAGGCACATCATGAATGGTATTTTTTATGGATTCTGTTTTCATTTTAATTATTTTTTGACAAAAGTATTCCTAAAATCCTTTATCACTTATAGTTTCATGTGGTCGATAAGTTACTTCCTGGGGCGCCTGCCTGTCACAGTCAGTTAGGTGACTGACACTTGGTTTCGACTCAGGTCATGACCTCAGGGTTGCGAGATCAAGCCCTGCATCGCGCTCCACACTCGGCGAGGCATCTGCTGGAGATTTCCTCTCCTCTTCCTGTCCCTCCCACTCATGCTCTCTCCCTCTCTTTTTCTAAAATTTAAAAAAAAAAAATTTTTTTTTTAAAGAAGTTACTTCCCTTCAGAAGCCCAAATCTGAACTCCAAAACTTTCCTGTCCCAGAGAGTGGGGTTTTGATTAATAACTAATCACAGAAAGAGTAGCAGCAAACTCTCATTTGCAGTTATTTGTCTAACTGTACAAGGACTACTCTAAGAAACAAACAAGTCCCTTTTTGGTGTTGTCTGTACTCTTTGTTGAATGATGAGTTGAACACAGACCGCAGAATCTAGTGCGTTTTCACATGCAAGAGATTCAATACAGTAAGTGGTCAACTGCCAGAATTTCTAAGAGGTTCAGGGAATTCGATTTGATGTCCTACAGCCAGAAGCAATGCAGTCAGTCGCACCCACATATGCAACCACCGCAGCAGAAATCCCACCACCGCCTTGAGTTACCCACAACGCTCAGACAGGATACCTCTCTCTAAAGCTTCCGCAAGTCCCCAAAGGCTCCATGACAGTCTGTTGGAGGAGGTCATGGAGAGAACGTGACCTCCAGTTGACGTGCAAGAGGGACTCGACCAACAGGAAGCTCCTCATCACCCCATGCCTTGTTGTTGGGGAACGTGTCCTGTCCCCCACTTTCACAGTGGGAATCATTTTCAGGGACCTGGTCTTGAGAGAGCAATGTGTTGTGAAGACCATCTAGACGGTATAAGGCGACTGAAACTTATCAAGTGTTCTGTGCAAACTTTCAAGATTCTGGCAAGCAGGTACAGAGATCTACTCTTCTTGTGACAGAGACAAGCTTCCCAAATAAGTGCCCTTGCTTATTAAAGCTGTCATCTACCATTCTAGGGTGCTCTGCCTCTTTCTTTGGTCTTTCCCTCCCCTCCATGCAAGGATGCCGGTTTCAGATTTTGCCTGGGGTTGTTATAAAACAAAATACCCTTGCCAGAGAAGCAAACCCTCAGCTGCTCTTTCCAAACCTCACACAGATTTGACCTCTTTTCAAATCTCGAACAGGTGCAGGAGCATGGAGGAAGACCCGAAAGCCCACGCTAGAGCATGAACTGCGAGGACGCGTCATTTTTCCATTCTACCTTGCCAAGCAGAAATTTCAAGAAATGGAGAACAACCCAAACAGGAAGTGTATTCAAACAGTTTGAGACGGCGTGAATGGCTGACGTTTTACCACAGTTGTTCATTCCGCATTCATTCGCCTCTTTGTCCTCCCTAACAGAACCACACTGTGGTCAAGCATACACATCGCCCCACGCCAACCTCATAATTCAGGGACGGCAGAACCCGTCTAGCTCCAAGGATGGATCTGGACCGATCTAATCCCATCATGGTAATGCTATCCCTTTTGCTAATTATTGACTCAAGAAATCAGATTTATGTCAAAAAGCCTATGGTATTTTCCTAGAAATTGTTAGAAGTCCTAGATGGGCCTTTAAACTAAGCTGACCCAATCAGACAAACCAAAGAAGTTTTATTCCGTGGGTGGTAATCATTGTTCTCTCCTTCCTGCTGTGTGAACTGGAAAGTCTTAGTGTTAACAGATCTCTTACCATCAGAGGAACCTGAGGACAAAGCCAGAAGAGAAAGA
This sequence comes from Mustela erminea, assembly GCF_009829155.1. Taxonomy (NCBI): domain Eukaryota; kingdom Metazoa; phylum Chordata; class Mammalia; order Carnivora; family Mustelidae; genus Mustela; species Mustela erminea. Next base: position 31,391,349 of record NC_045617.1, read on the forward strand.
ACAGAGAAAACTGCCGTAAGAGGCAGCCAGAGGCCCGAACAGTCAGTATGTGGAGACTGCTTCCGAATGGTGTCGTGAGAGAGATCAAAAATGTTCTTAGTATTCAGTCTTTGCTTTAGGGTTTCTATTACATTTACGCAAAGCGTCCTCCTTGATACAATTTCTCCTTCACTTCTGAGGGTAGTTCTGGGTAGCTTCCCCGTCAGGAGAGACTCCACCAGAACTCGGGGGTGGTTGAGGCTGGGAAAGCTTGTCTACACGCTGCCCCCAGTTTCAGGAACCTGTACGCATCCCACCTAACCCCTCACCGTTTCTTACCTTCTGGACAAGAAATGTGGTTAAGTCCAGAGGCAGCCAGAGACTGCCTCCAGCCCATTGTTCTCTGTCTGGGCACTGCTTCCTGGCTCTTTGGAACAATGACAACACCACCTCGTGAAATTCTTTACCTGTAACTTCTGAATGGGAGAGGCCTGGGGAGACTCACTGTCCAGCTGGTCAAGGGGGACTCACAGCTAGGATGTCTCTGTTTATAATCAAATTAGGTCTATAGTTACATAAGTTTGTCTTTGTTTCTTACAGCCATACTACTTCTGCTACTACTACAACAACCATTACCATTAACAGTAATAACCACTGCAGGACACCAAGCCCGTGGTCGCCGGTGCAGATGACAAATGGGAGCTGAGAGAAGCAGAGTCGCATGGGTGGCTTGGAATGGTGTCCCTCGGCCACATCAACACCGAAGGTAAATAATTTCAAAACTAGAGGAAAACAAGGGGGCGCTTGCCTTTCTTACCATGGAGTGATGATTTAACAATGCACCCCACTTGTCAAGACTTAGGTAGGTGTCCAACCCCGGTAAGCAAACTGACAGAGAAACTTCTTGTCTAGCTGGAAAGTTAAACTCCCTTTCTACGGCCTTATAGAGTCTGGAGGAAGTTTCCAGAATAACTCTCTCATTCATCCACGAGCCAGAGCTGCCCAAAGCCTTCCTTGGATCTCCTTGTACTGCCAACCCAGTAGCAGACCTTCTTACCTTCTTACAACACCCTCTGACTCACCCACACAGGAGGCCATTCCCTGAACTGCTCTGACAATCACACTCCTCAGTCTTACTCACTTTCCCCGACCCTAAAGCCCTGTTTCAGATCACGTGCCAAGGAGGTCTTGCTAATAATTCATTAATTCAGCAAAACCGTCGAACGATTACTTTGTGCTTAGCGGTGTTCCAGGTGTCTGAGTTCCACTGTGACACAGCATAGAGCCTGATGAAGTACACACTCTAGAAAAAGCCTGTCACACCCCAGCCTGGCACAAAGTAGACAATTGATAAATACATCCTAAGTAAGCGAGTTAATGAATTAATGAAGGACAGCTGATTTCCAAGTTGGAGTCTGAAGAACAGGATTCAGAATAGTAACAAGAGGGTTTGGACATTCCTTCACTGTTGCACTGACTGAGCCGAATTTAAAAGAGGTAGCGTTCTTCAACCCAAACTTACAGAAGCCATCTGGGGGGAAAAATGTTAAAGTTTTCCTGTCACAGGACCCGACCAAGACATAATGACCAACAGCTGCGATGTCTGGGAGGAAGAGGGAATGAATCTTTGCTGATATTTACAGCATTTCCCCCTTGTGCTAGTAGCAAGTCCGAACATGTCACAGCACTCCGCCGTGCTCAGCTCGCATTTTGTAAAACACTGGCAGACACTTCTTCGGGTTTTATCTCCAGGCTCTTTGGGATCGTAATTTGGGTCCCAGACGGCGTCAGTGATGAATTTTGTGCGGCACGTCCTAGAATGGTTGTTTATGGAAAATGTTAGTAAAGACTCAAAAAAATAAGTATTTCATCCCTCAAGCAACCCGCCTCTCCTCCCAAGTAGAGGGAAGTAGATGCTCTCTCCCTCTGAAGAAGCATCCTACAAACACGGAGACATCCTGATCCACCCTGTCCTACTGCTAAACTTTGACATAGAGCCACCTTTCTGCCCAAGACCAACAGAAACACTGTCCATCCAACTGATAATAATTGCAAGAATGGATAAATTATTGTTTTAGGTCACAAAATTTGGAGGTGGTTGTTTATGCAGCAATAGATGACTGATACAATTTTTTTTAATGTTTCAAATCTTATTACATTGGTTATAACCTTCTGAGCAATGGTGATAGCAAACAACTGTCAATGTGGCTCAAACTGTTTCATCTGCACACTCTTAGACACAAATTTGAAATATGCTTTCTAAAAAGGCTTGCACATGTGTATTAAGATATGACCACAGATAAATATTCTTAATTATCTGTAACATGAAGAAGTTGGAAACAACTTAAAGGTTGAGGGACATGTTTAAGTTACATATATTAATACTGCACACTTCACACTTACAAAGTGTTGGAAGTAGATCAAGTCAGAGGGTATAACGTGCCTGCTCTCACAATGCAACATGGTTTTGAAGATTCTAACCAATATAAAGACATTTTTTTTTAATTCTAGTTAGTTGATGTACAGTTCAATATTGGTTTCACAAGTAGCATTCAGCGGTTCATTATTTACATATAACACCCCATGTTTTTCCTAACAAGTGCCCTCCTTAATACCCATCACCCTTATATCCCATCCCCCACACACATCCCTCCATTAACCCTCAGTTTGTCCTCTGTAATTAAGAGTCTCTCTTGATTTATTTACCTCTTTTCCCTTCATCCTGAATGTCCATTCATTTTGTTTCTTAAGTTTCATACATGAGTGAAGTTACATGGTATTTGTCTTTCTCTGATTGACTTATTTCACTTAGCATAATACACTATCTCCATCCACATCATTGCAAATGGCAAGATTTCATTCTTTTTTATGACTAAGCAGTATTCCATTATGTAGATATAGATATAGATATGGATGATATAGATAGATGACATTTTCTTTATACTGACATTTTAATTTTTTTAATTTATTTTATTTTTAAAGTTTTTTTTTTAACTTATTTACTTGACAGACAGATCACAAGTACTCAGAGAGGCAGGCAGAGAGAGAGGAGGAAGCAGGCTCCCTGCTGAGCACAGAGCCAGATGTAGGGCTCGATCCCAGGACCCTGAGATCATGACCTGAGCCGAGGGCAGAGGCTTTAACCCACTGAGCCACCCAAGCGCCCCTATACTGACATTTTTAAAATAATATTCACAAATGCTGAAAGGATGGGGCAAAACTGTCATCATTTGCAAATGATATGATTCTATATTTTAAAAATCCAATGCAATCAACTAAGAGACTATTGGAAATTGCAAGAGTTCAATAAAATGTCTAAATTTCAGAATATTTAAATTTGTATAATCAATAGCTTTCCCATATAATAACTATCAGAAATATTTTAAAAGATTTATTCACAATATCAACAGAAAAGTCGAAAGTTTTTCCAACCTACTCATAATTGTTGCCACTGAGGAAAGAGTAGGGGTCTTCAGTAAGGAAGAGAAAGAAGGAGCAGTGTCCCTTGAAATGTAACGACCAGAATGGAGGACAATAAGCTATAATGAGCCAAACAGAAATGACTAAACTCTACAAATGTTAATTCCAGACTGCAGTGACATTTTAGGCTGCCAGATCATACTACTGATGTATATTGAAGAGCTACCTAATACTCCTTTTTAAAAAACATATGCTATTATTTAAGTCATCCTAGCCTTATGTGGTTTGCTATTTAGATCTAAATTGAAGACTTTACAGATGTCATGTTATATTTCTAGTTAATTGGATCAACCCACTCTACAAACATGCTGAAATCGTTTTTTTTGTTTTGTTTTGTTTTGTTTATTTATTTATTTATTTGACAGAGAGAGATCACAAGTAGGCAGAGAGGCAGGCAGAGAGAGCAGAATGGAAGCAGGCTCCCCGCTGAGCGGAGAGTCTGATGCAGGGCTGGTTCCCAGGACCATGAGATCATGACCTGAGCTGAAGGCAGAAGCTTAACCCACTGAATCACCCAGGCGCCCCATGCTGAAATAATTTTTAATTCTATCTTCCAATCCATTCTCTCTTCAGGTCGTATGCAAACTTAATTACCACAATGACACTTTGAACAAAGTCCTTTTTAAATTGTGAATTGCAAAGAGGTTATATGAGGGAAGGTTAAAAAATCAAAAATTTCCCTCGAATTTTTTGTCATTTTTAACATGATGCTTTCACCTCAAACAATGTAAATTTTCCTTCCCTTTTTTCTCAGACTCTCAGTGCTCCTACAAGCTCTTATCAACGTATTTTCAATGAGTTTTGTGAGCATCCTTCCACCTCTTAGGGAGTTGGGCTCCCTCTCTTCTCTTCCTCCTCCTTTGTCCATATACATACTCTCTTGTTTTTCTAATTAATATATTTTTGCATTTTATACCAGGTTTTCATTTTCTGAGCATTGCATTTCCTACTTCAGTCATTTGTTTATTCCATAAAAATGTATTCAGCAATTACTATATGCTTGACAATGTAACAAGAAATGAGACATCAAAGATTAAAAGACACATTCTTCAAAATGTATTGTTAAATGGGAAAATAGACACACAAACAGCTAAAGCACAAAAAGCTTTGTTCAGTGAAAAGGAATATGTGAACTGTCAAGGAAGTAGAATTCGTATGTTGATGGCTCTCCAAATTTAGCCTAGGTAAGGGAGGAATGAGGTCCAGGGGACCCAGAGAGGTGACAGACATTGAGAACAGAACTGGATCTTTGGTAGTCATGAGTGGAACTGACTCACACAGGCTCAAGAGTCACATGTCTTTTTAACTCTGTCTTTAGCGACTTCAGGTTGGTATTTGAAACTGGCCATGCAAGAAGTATTTACATGACAGAAATTGGCAAATGATATAAATGCAGGCATTTTTATATTTATTAGAAAGCCAGTTGTTAAACATTTACCAGAATACCACAGAATCAACAGACTGGAGGAGCTGTTATAATTAAAAAAAAAAAATTATTAGAGTCAGATGAGCTGTAAAGAAAGAAAAAGGTAGTTAGGCTCCGGAATGCTGGTGCCAAGATTTTAGCAACAGGTCCAGGGTTCCTGCTCTTTCCTCTTGGTGCTCTCTTTGTCACATTTCTCTGAGTCTAATTCACTATTTTCCACCTGCTCCAAATCCTTCATGTCCCAATTTCCTTCTATGATTATTTCTTGTGATCTAACTAAAAAGTCAGTTTAAGTCTAATAATCCTTATCATTTCTGATACACTGAAATTATTTTCTGCATTTAGACACAATTTCCCTAGCCACCTCTGCACAGAAATCTGAGAAAACTCATTTGTAAAATGGGCTTTCTTGAGAACCCCCTATTTGACAACCAACAGCTAACTTGGTCTGAACACTACAGAGGGAGATGAGAGTACGTAGTGTTGTCTGAGTTACTATACCATGACCAGTAACATCCTTCCAGAGAGTGTATACACAGTCAACATGGGCATCTTACCTTTGCTGAAATCTAAGTGATCTCCTTATGTTCAGAGCACATCACTGATTAAAAATTACTGTGCAGTTACAAAATATACTGTGTATATAAGAGTAAGCATCCCAAAGAGAATGCCTGGCATTAGCTCTTGTCCTGTATCTGATATCACACTGATTTTCCGATGCTCATTTGTACCCTTGGGCATTCAGAAATATTTTCTTTCTGTTTATAAATATGTGAAGTATTCCCTTCTGTTGCTTTGATCATGTGCAGCTGTTAAGTTAGGGCTAGTTTCAGAAAATGGCACTACAGGGTGAAAAAGACTGCATTCGGACTTTATCAACCATCTGGAGTGCTGAACGGCTTTGATGGCTTAATATTTCTCTGACTTGATGTCTACAAAGTGAGAAAGTTTCTAGTAAAAAGTACATTACCGTAGATGTTACTGAGAGATGCTCCTGGCTCTTACTGAGGAAATCTCTGTCTTTGCTGCAACCTTATCTACAGAATCATCGAGTCAACCTCCTTCAGCCTGTTCAGCAAGGAGGTACAAGAACTCAGAGAGACTTAACATTAGATCACAGTTGCTGTTGAGAGAGTCTTCTTGGCCCCAATATTTTTTATTATTATTGAAGTGTAGTTGACATACAGTATTATATTCGTTTCAGGTGTATGGCATGGTGATTCAACATTTATATACTTTTCAAAGTAATCACCATGATAAATCTAACTACAATCTGTCACCATACAAAGCTGTTACAATATTGGGGTACCTGGGTGGCTCAGTGGGTTAAGCCTCTGCCTTTGGTATGGGTCATGATCTCAGGGTCCTGGAACGGAGCCCCCACATGGGGCTCTCTGCTCAGCGGGGAATCTGCTTCCCCCTCTCTCTCTGCCTGCCTCTCTGCCTATTTGTGATCTCTCTATGTGTCAAATAAATAAATAAAATCTTTAAACAAACAAAGTTGTTACAATATTATTAACTATGTGCCCAGTGATTTCCATTGTGTCCCCATGACCTATTACACCCCATTTGTTATTTCATACCATCTAGGAAACTTCTTTGGAAAGGTCCTGGATGTGCACTCTAGAGTCGTCTAAAACAAGATTGATGCTACCTACTCACCAAAAAAACCCTGATTCTTTGTAACAGGAATGAAATCTATAGAATGGTACTTTTAACTCAAGCAGTGATTACACACACACACACATCCCAATCTTGAGAATACCTCATCAGAGGAACAAAACAAAAATTATAATGGTACATTGGTGAATGGTTTCATTCCTTTCCTTAATAATGCAAAGCCTTTCCCAGAAATTACCTCTTCTGTTAAGAAAAGCAGTTAATTTTATACATACAGATAATGTCATTAATTTAAAGTAAAATGCAGTTTAAAAATAACTTCATATTTGTAATTTTAAAGATGTAAAGTTGCCAAGTAGTATGCCTTGATTTATCCCTGGTCCTGATGTTTCACAGAATTATCTTACTTGCAAGATGTTTATCTATATTCTGAGCACTGTGTATTAGTACTAGAGATTTTTACAAACATAGCAAATATGTAATTGCCTAGAATTTATCACTTGGAATGTTTTCAACCTCATATAATAGAAATCCCAACTCAACTGGCTTATAGAAACAGGAAAGTCAACTATTTCACATGACAAGTCCTGACTTTGGACAGTTCCAAAATTTGTTGACCCAAGTGATGTCATAAACACCCAAATTCCTTTTATCTTTCTGTTCTGCATTGTTTAAATGTCAGCTGTGTCTCTGCTATCTCTCCTCATGGTCACAAGATGACTGCTACTGTTCCAGTCATTATATCCACAAAGACCAATAACTAGCAAAGATCTATCCTTTCCTCATGTTTCTTTATAAAAATGACAAAATATTTTCCAGAAGTTTCCATCATTACCTTTCATATCTCATTGACTCTACCCAGAAGCAGTCACTGGTACAAGGAATGGGACTACCAAGCTAAACTCAGATTGTCCCAGATTTACTCTTGGGTCACATGAGGGACACTGCCCTGCAACACAAACTCAGGATCTCCCAGCAAGGTAAAAGCTTACACTAACTCAGTAAGTCTCTTCAGCGTTGGAGTTGTCCAAGATTCTGCCCTGTTTCCTTCTATTTTCATTATCTAGATTGTTTGATTTTACTATCTTCCTGCTACCCATTGACCAATGACTCTCAAATTTACATCTCTAGCCCCCAGCTGTGGCCTGAGATTTAGACTCAAAATTCAAACTGCCAACTACTACAGATTCTGCAAACTGAACATATAAATGGAACCAGTTATCTTTTCTCCTAAATGTGGTCTGCATCCAATATTCTTTATCACAACCAAAAAATTAGCTATGTAAACAGTTTGCCAAGCTAGAGAATTCAATGTCATTCTTCATTTCTCTCTTTCTTCTTACACATTCATTTGATTGCCAAGGAGTGTCTAGCTGGCTCAGTTAGTAAGAATGTGACATTTGATCTCAGGGTTGTGAGTTTGAGCCCCATGTTAAGCAAAAAGATTATTTTAAAAATGAATATTCATTTGGTTTCCCAATCCTGCTCATTCAATTTCCTAAACATTCCTCAAATAAATGTTCTTCAAATGTTCCTCTTCCACATAGCCTCCAATGTGTTCTTGCATGACTCAAGTTTGTCCCCCATTCATTTCTACCTCCGTTGTCACTGGAATCATCTTCCTCAAACCAAGAGGAACTGTCAGTGGCCTCCTTAAGTGCTCCATGAAATCTCAGTGGCGTATAGGAAAACAAAACAAAACAAAATCCAGCATCATCTTAAGGCCTCTCACAATCCACTCCTATCCAGTGTAACTTCCTCTTCCAACTGTCTCAATAGGCACACCCTAAAATCCGAGACAATGAACTTCTTACCATTCCGTGGTTATGTCAAGCCTTTTATGAGATATGCTTTTGGAGAATATAGTTTTCACCACTTTGAATTCTCTTCCCCAGTATTCACTTGAGAATTTCTACATCATCTTTAGTACTCAGGTCAAAGTATTATCTCCTCCAAACAACTGATTTAAAAATACATGAAGAAGAATTCAACTCCAAAAGTAATTAAAGAAATACACAGTAAAATAATATTGGCTCAAAAATATCATACAAAGTGAAAGAAACAGGTACACAAGGCTATATGCAATATGAGCCCACTTACTTGAAATATTAGAAATGGCAAAATGAGTGACAGAAGAGAACAAAGGTTGCCTAGGACAGGAGGAGGGGCCAGGCTGTCTGAGGGACACAAGGCACCTTGTTGAGGGTAACAGAAATGTTTTCAGTCTCTGTTGGGGTGATTATAGGGCTGTATACATTTTTTTAATTCATTAAGCCATACATTTAAAATTGGTGAATTTTTTACATAAAAATTAGACCTTAATAAAGATAAAAATACTCCTGTATCCAAATTTTAAAGAAATACTTTAAAACAATATTGAACTAAAAGTTTCACCTATTAAATTGTCAGAGCTTAAAATTTAGATGACCCAGTGTTGGTAAAAAATCATTAAAACGTGCATTTTCCTACCTGACTGCCTGGGAATAATAATTGATAGGATAGTTGTTTAAAGTAATTTATACACATCTATCAAGAAACTGGATGTTTTCTCATTTCCCTTTAATCTGGTCATTTTTACTTCTGGGAATATTGTCTAAAAAAAAACAAATTGTAATCCAAAATATCAAAAAACAGCTATGCATAAACAAGCTTAATGAAATACTTCTTTATTATATGAGACGTCAGAAACAACCTATGAGGCAATAGAAGAGATTAGTTAAGTAAATCATTAGAACATCATGGGCTTTTTGTTTTGTTTTGTTTTAAGATTTTATTTATTTATTTGAGAGAGAGTGGGAGAGAACACAAGCAGAGGGAGCGATAGAGGGAGAGGGAGAAGCTGGCTCCCTGCTGAACAGGGAGCCCAACGAGGGAACTTGATTGCAGGACCCTAGGATCCTGACCCGAGCTAAAGGCAGACACTTAACAGACTGAGCCACCCAGACACCTCTAGAACTCATGTTTTTAATATTGTTCCCTCGTGGACTTCCCAAATGTCCCAGGCAGTCTTTCCAGTCTCCATGCCTCTGCAGTCCTATGTCTGAGGGATAGCACCATTCATCGTGTTTTGTACTGATTTTTATTAGTAGCTGCCCTCAAAAGACTGGCCTTCAGATAGCAAGAATATGTCATATTCATCTTCAGAGCACTGCTACCCAGCACATAATAGATCCTCAACTCAAATAAATAAAAACCTTTTACTGTAAAACATTTGTCTGAGGTCCAGCAGAAGTCCTTCTGAGTGATCTTCACACTACAGTATGTGACTCTTCATAAGAGCACAGTGGCCACTTTATCATAATGACCTCCCATTTTAGAAGCTTTGCATTGACCAACTAGACAGATGCCAAATTTAATATTATTTTCAGAGTCTTTATCTATTTTTACCAGTAGATGTGTGATCATTCTATAGTGGTATCTGGTGGCTCTGAGCAAAATCTTTCTACAAGGGGGATTTAAGGATTAGTGCCTGAATTGTGCTTTCAGTCAGACACCTAAGGGGTCTACCATGATCATCTTTGGGGTCTAACAAAATTTTAATTTCCATCCAGCCATCCCATCGCACAGGTAACCAAGCTCAGTGAGCTTCCAGCTATTGTTTCGCAGCCGAATGTTTGGCTCTGGGTGTTAAAAGGATAGACAGTGCTCCCAGAACTCTGTTTTGAGTAGATGTCTTCTCTGGTGACTTAAATGATCTCAGCCCTCAATAGACAAAGATAAATTATGTTGATTACAAGTTTTTCTATTCTGCAATTCTATAGGCTCTTTAAGATCTCGTGTTAGGTCTCTTCCTTGGAACCCCCAACTACCTACTATCATGTTCTGTACTTAGAGAAAATTCAGCAAATACTTGTTAGTATATGACTGACTGCTAACTTGTAAATCTGGATAACATTTAAGGTAATTATGGACCATATTTGTATAGTACTTTACAGTTTACTGAGCACTTCCACAGAAGTACAAAGAGAATGAAATGAAAACATACACTCCAGTGTTTCAGGCAAACAATCTGGTAATGAAATGTTTTATACATTTGGGTTTACTCCTTAAGATTTATAGCTCTTTATATGAGAAAAAAAAGAAAGTGAAAATACACATGACAAATTCCAAAATTTTCCCCCAAAAAAGAAAATCTAATTTCTTTCTCCTCTGCACAGAGGCACCAAATTACACAGAATTTTGAAAATTATATTTTTATATTTCCTTAGTGCAAAATAAAGTGAAAAGGCCCTACCCAGTAATAGCACGAAACAAACTTCTTCATTACAAACCCTAATTCATTACACCATGAACCCAGCTCCTTCATCTCACCCACCAGCTTCTGCTCAGCTTCCCTGCTCCAATGATGACACCCCCCCCCCATTGTCACCCAATCCAGGACCTCTGGGTGTCTATGGGATGGCAGTTAGGTCTACGGCTGACATTTTAAACAGCGAATACTTTCAAAAAGCTGAAACATATGCAAAACATTCATTTGGTTAAATACATTTGATTAAGGCATTTGAAAAATCTGTGCATTATGACACATATGGGGTGTCTGGGTGATGGACATTGGGGAGGGTATGTGCTATGGTGAGTGCTGGAACTTGTGTAAGACTGATGAATCACAGACCTGTACCCCTGAAGCAAATAATACATTATATGTTGATTTTAAAAAAAAAAAAGTAAAGTAAAAAAAGCAATGGTCTGGGTTTTTTTTTAATGGAAATAAAACCACCTTATCTTTTATACAATCTTTGACATTGTTTCTCTGCCAATTGATCATTTGGTGAAATGTCATTTGATGAACTAATTTTTGAGCAATTAATTAACCAGACTTGCTTCCAGTTATTAATTAAAATACAGGCCCACTCTACACACCTGAACCTAAAAATTCACCTAATTCAGATTCTTTAATGAACTTAAAAATAGTGCTTTAACTTGACATTGTATAAAGACAACAGAGAAGTCTAAAAATCTGAACGCTCTGGAAGAATTCAGTGCAGTAATGTACTAAAAAGTTAACTTTGGCACAAGTATACATAAAACAAAGCATACCAGAGGGATTAGCAAACCTATTGAGTCAAATAACTGAGGAAAATGTTTCCACCCGGATCTTCAGATTTTCTCTTCCTTTGCCATCCTAATTCTGCATTTTCTGCTGATCTTACATGTTTGGAGGTATTCCACAATCTGCTCTGGTTTGCACAGCAATAGGTACTCCATCATATGTGGATAGATCAGCAATTATTATGAAGAAGAATTTGTACAATATAAGAATTCCCATCTCATTAAGAATTCATACATAAAAAAATTCATATATGAAAATATGAATTTTCAATATTTGTTCAAAGTTCATCTTTAAGTCCAGAGGGGTTCTAGAGTTCCTCTTTCCTCTGGCAGGAATCTGTAAAATGTCTGCTGCCCCTTCTGGTATTCCAGAATGCTGCCCCTGGGCTTGTGGTACTGGACTAAGTACATTATCTTATGAGTTCCCTGGTCTTCACTGTTTCAGGGGACGTTCCACAAAACCTTAGGTTTTGGAAGGAAAGAGTTTCCTGGCTGGATACTCTCCAGACTACCAAACTTCTGTGTTGCCTTAGTACACCGCTGCCTCGCTAGAGCAGCCCCAAGTGTGAGAGAGACCCTACTCATAGGCTGCTAGACAGCAGAGGCTTCTGCATCACAACGTGAAATTTTGTGGGTTGTCTTCAAAGAGAATTAAGCTCTTCCCACCAAGAGTTACAAAGCAGATGGTATCAGGTAGTAGCACCACAGAGCACAACTGCACAGGAGGAAGAAAGAAAAGAAAATGCATACACATTCTGCCTAGTCTTGGTCTTGCTCAAAAAGCAAGATAATTACAGATGTTATCTCCAGGGACATCATCTGGAATGTTGTAAGTCCAAATGGCATTGTACTGGGAATGCCCTTGGGATTGCTCACCTGGAAAGGTACTAAAAACCAGAGCTAATCTTAAGGTGATTTCTCATAACTTTACCATTTTGTTACAAGAGTGCTTGAAATAAGAATACTAGAGAAAATATTATAGGTAACAGCAAATACTCCTTTCAAAGTAACCTATGGACCGCACCAGCACCTAAGCCAAAAGGAAAAATCCCAAGAGCCAGGCATTTGGAAGGTCCACAAAATTCCCACAGCATCCCTGGGTGAGTTGATACTTTGTAGTCTCAGTGTTTGCAGTGTGAAGGCTATCCCAAGCCACTGCCTTGATGTGTATCATTCCTGCCCCTGGATGCACTGGTCGGTGGGGGTCCTACCTTCCAACAGGAACCTCCTGGTTCAAAAACGAGCATTGTGGAAGACTACCCTTTATAAGGCACTGTTCTAACGATGACCACTTGGAAAATGCAATGTTTTAAAAGTGTCAGTAAAAAAGAAAATCAGATTTTTCAAAGGTGAGTGCATAACACCATGAACCATGCAGACCTTCAGTAGAAACTAATCTCAAACACCCTGGAAGATTAATCCATTTTTAATGAAGCTCAAAGCAATGATGCTGGTACCGTTGTATGAACTCTGCATGTGCACATTAATCCTAAATACACTTTTGGCTTTGTTTGGGAAGCAATTTCCACCTTCAAACTTTGAAAATGTATCAGGACCCAAGGAGATATTTGCATTTAAATTATAGTACATGCTTTTCATATCAATTACTCTAGGGGGAAAAAAAGACAATCCTGATGAGACGACCAAAATAAAATTGACACAGTATTATTTATACAGTTCACTTCCAACACTCATAAAGCAAAAGGAAAAAGAGCTGCCAAGATAGAAAGTTTACTTCAATCACATAGAGAGAATGTGCCATGGAAACAGGATGTACTTTCAATCCATCTCCAGAACTTGATCACCTGTTAACAGAAGATCCCCATGGAATGAATAAGCAACGTTGACTACACCCTGTTACAGTTGTCCCTCCTTTCCTCACTCCATTCCAAGGAGAGCAGCTCTACAACACAGCCTGGATCCCCCACCCCTGGGACAGCCACCTACCTCTGCAACTCTCTCTACCATCATCGCCCATGACAAGCTTGCTTTTATGTCAAAGTCCATATACCTTTATATATTGCTCAACCCTCTATTTGGAATTTCTTCTGTCATAATTTGCATATCATGTCATTCAGGCCTCCGCTCAAATGCCAGCTCCTCAGAAAGGCCTTTCTCAACCACCCTACCTAAAATACCACCCTACCCCATCCCACCCCTTGAAGGCAAGCTGGTGCAGCCACTCTGGAAAACAGCATGAAGCCTCCTCAAAAAGTTGAAAATAGAGCTACCCTATGACCCAGCAATCACACTACTGGGTATTTACCCTAAAGATACAAATGTAATGATCTGAAGGGACACGGGCACCCGAATGTTGATAACAGCAATGTCCACAATAGCCAAACTATGGAAAGAACCTAGATGTCCATCAACAGATGAATGGATAAAGATGTGGTAGAGATATATAATGGAATACTATGCAGCCATCAAAAGAAATGAAATCTTGCCATTTGCAATGAAGTAGATGGAACTAGAGGGTATTAGGCTGAGGTAAATAAGTCAATCAGAGAAAGACAACTATCATATGATCTCCCTGATATGAGAAATTTGAGAGGCAGAGTGGGGGGCTTGAGGAGTAGGAAAGGAAAAGATGAAATAAGATGGGATCGGAAGGAGGACAAACCATAAGAAACTCTTAATCTCACAAAACAAACTGAGAGTTGCTCGGCGGGAGAGGGGAGTATGAAGAGCGTGGTTGGATTATGGACATCGGGGAGGGTATGTGCTATGGTGAGTGCTGTGAAGTGTGTAAGCCTGATGATTCACAGACCTGTACCCCTGGGGCAAATAATATATTATATGTTAATAAAAATAATTAATAAATTAAAAAAATAAATGAAATAAAATAAAGCTGAAAAAAAATCCCACCCTGCCCTTCCTGTCGTAAACTGACCCCCTTCCCCCAGTTTCATTGTCTTTTCAACCCTTGTTACTACCTACAATTGTCTCAGTTATTTGGTAACTTGTTTATCTTCCATCTTTCCAGCTGGAATTGAGCTCCAAGAGCAGTGTTTCCATCACTGTGTCCCTGCACCTTTTTCACACTCCTTAAATGCCCTGTGAAGAAGGAAGAGTTTGAAAGCTGAGGTGGAGGGAATGAAAGATGGATGAATTGTCCATGAAGTGACAGACAGAAGAATGGATTTCCTCTTCCTGTGGTTCCTTCTCCATCAGTGTCTTCTCTCTCCCAATCCTTAAAAATATAAAACCACCAACTTCCCAGACTGTATATACTGTCCTATTTCTTTCTTTCTCTTTATAACTAAGCTCTCTTAGTAAGAGCCTCCATTCACTTAAAACTATTAACTCTTTTTTTCACATACTTTTACTTAGTAATATAATTATAAAAGTAATAAATGCTAACTACAACAATTGGGTGTGTAGGTTTCCAAAGTTTTTATTTGGTTTATACGAAAATAAATGCATAAGGTTATGTATTTTTTAAATGAACAGGCTATTTTTTTATTATACTACTTTTATTTTTTTTTCTTTAATAATGTGTTGAGGATATCTTTTTAGACAAAACATATAGATTTGCTCCTTTCTTTTTAATAGCTGCATAATATTCCGTACCATGGATGTACTATATTTTATACAAACCCCCTGATGGACATTCGGGTTGCTTCCAGATTTTCACTATTGTAACCATATTGCAATAAACTCACTCATACATATGTCTTCACATATTCACGCTTTTATTTATGTTGCATAAAATCCCTGTTCAGCCTTAAACTCGCTATGATTAATCTTCTGCCCACTCTCCTAGCTCCAACCATGCTGCTACAGCAGATGTCACCACCCAAAACTCTACCAGTAACCCCTTCTTCCCCTTGAGTGCTTCAAGGGAAATGAGGAGGAGTGATAGCTAAATAGGAACCAGAATCTATGTCAATAATTGGATAAGCCCTCAGTGCCTGGCTCTCTGAGAAGTCAAGTAAGTGAATTCATCTAGGGCCAGGAGGCTTAAAGAAGACAGTCAATAACTATGACTCTGGGATTTTACCTAACCTGCAAGGTAATAATTTAACCTGTTAGAGCATCATGGATGCTGGCAGAATATATAAGACTCCATGTCAGAGGCAAAAGATCTATTACTCTACTGCTTAGCAAAAGCCTGAATTCACCATCATGCCAACAGCCCTTGTCCAAGTCCCCTAAGGACAACACAAAGCAGGTGGATGCTGTTCACACCGTGGGTTGCACCACAGCTGAGGAAACTCAAATTTAGAGGACCTCAACCTTTCATAATGGGCGGCAAGTAAAACCCACTTGAAGTTTGCCCCGACAGAGGATCTTTATTATGCTGGAGAATAAATAGCCCTCCCCCTACTCCAGAGGAAGACTCTGTCTCTGTCTTCCAAGGCTTTTCTCTATACAAATACCTTTTATAATACAGTCAGTGCATCTTCTTGCAGACACACAAGAGACCCCTGTAGAGCTGTCTCCCAGTAGAGGCTACCTACTCCTCCCACACTCCAGTTTTAAGATGGTCAGTTTGGTGGTACAAAGCTGACCTGACAACCAGAGAAAGACAAATGCTGTATAATATCACTCATATGTGAAGTCAAAGAAACAAAACAGATGAACAAGGGGAAGGGAAGAAAAATAAAACAAGTTTTAAAAACAGACTCTTAATCATAGGAAACAAACTGAGGGTGGCTGGAGGGGAGGTGGTGGGGGGTTGGGGTAACTGGGTGATGGACATTAAGAAAGGCATGTGATGGGGGCGCCTGAGTGGCTCAGTGGGTTAAAGCCTCTGCCTTCAGCTCAGGTCATGATCCCAGGGTCCTGGGATCAAGCCCCGCATCGGGCTTTCTGCTCAGCGGGGAGCCTGTTTCCTCCTCTCTCTCTCTCTGACTGCCTCTCTGCCTACTTGTGATCTCTCTCTCTGTCAAATAAATAAATAAATAAAAATCTTTAAAGAAAAAAGAAAGAAAAGAAAGGCACATGATGTAATGAGCACTGGGTGTTACATACAACTGATGAATCACTGAACTCTACCTCTGAAACTAATAATACAGTATATGTTAACTGCACTGAATTTAAATAAAGATTTTTTTTTAAAAGCTGACTTGACTTGTCGCCCCCATAAAGACTCAAGAATAAATAAATAAAAACAAAGAGAGTAGAAAACAGCTAAATTTGCTACAAGAAAGCAGCCCCTGATCAGGTGTGCTTACCACACTAAAGAAGGCACTAACAACAAGAAAAAGCCTACAACGTAGATACGAGAAGCACAAACCTTCCTCAAGCCTATAGTAAGTTAAATGGTGGCCTCCAAAAGGAAATGTCCGTTTCCTAATCCCTGGAAACTATGAATATTACCTTCTTTGGAAATATGGTCTTTCCGGATGTAATGAAGCTTAAGTTCTGCCCTCCAGAACTGTGAGAAAAAGCTTCCATTGTGTTAAGCTACCCAGTTTGTGGTCATTTGTTATGGCGCCCACATGAAGCAATTATGGCAGTTGACATATCTCTGACCAACAATGTAACTATCATGGCCTGGGTTTGTAAGCCCAGGAAAGTCCAGGAGGACTTGTTATCGTTTTTCGATATTCTGAGCCAAGAACACCTCACTCTCTTTCAATGGCTACATTTCTGCCACATCTTCCTTCTGGTGTCTCTTTTTCTTGTGTTCTCAGAGACCTTTCAAGCACATCTAGAAGAATTTAAAATATTTTTAAATCATCTGCTGGCAATTGTTCTTGATTTATGAAGATTATCATTGTTGGACCAGGATACCATTCTTGCTTCCTTCTCTGTGATCTTTGCTCTCTGACCCAGAATGTTTTCTTTCCTAATATCTATCTTTTTTTCAATTTCTTGTAGAGAGTGATATGAGATGAATGATTGCACATGTGATAACAAATCCTATCTACCTTCCCTTCCTTGAAAAGGATAATTCTCACAGAGAAGTAAACCACCCATTAGTCCCACCCTGAATCCAGGCCTGAACTCAGTGTATCTGAATGCTATCTGACTCACATTAAATATACCTCATTGTCTTTTTCTAGGAGTCCTAGCACCATAAGTTTCCCAAGCATGTTCCCTCATAGCATGAGCCAAATTGCCCCCCATACCTATACTAACCACAACACCATAAAACTCCCTAATTTTGACTAAAGTATTCTATGTTGACCTTCCCAGCCCTCTAATATCAATCTTTCCAAGTCTTATATAACCTCCAGTGGCTGTTTCAGTCACCAATGGTATGTTCTCCTGTTATTATCATTATTGACTCCCTGCCTTCAAGGGCACTTTTCAATAATTTCTTGGGTTCTGGCCTCTGTGTGGGAGGGTGTGGGGAGAAGTCTTCCTAGTTTGTTCTCTAAAATCTTGAATCTTCTTTTCCTATTAATTTGAGGGGGAAGGGAGAAAGGGAGAGAGAGAATCCCCACAGACTCCCCACTGAGCACAGGACTCAATCTCAGACCCAGAGATCATGACCTGCGCCCAAACCAAGAGTCTGATGCTCAACAAACTGTGCCACTCAGTGGCACAATTAAGAGTGCGTATTTAAGAGCACTTAAATATGCATACATTTTCTTTTCCTTTACCTCTGTGACTACCTTGGTTTCTAAAGTCACAATCCTTCTCAGGAGAAGGACCCCTTGATTCATTATTTCCCAATCAATGCACATTTCTCTTTCATCTTCCACTTTTTCTTGATGTAATATCCGTATCTTTTGTTTCTTTATAAGTGTGCCATTACCCCTACTGTCTCTCACTAAACCTGACTCCTATAGATAATGTTTCAAGCACAGCCTTTTCAATTTCCTTTTAACTCTCAAGTTCATAAAATTCTTTGCAATTTTTGTCTATCACAAGCCAAGAATATAAGATCTGTGCTTTGTAATAAGGCTCCCCTTTCCTCTTTATCTCTTCATTAATAAGATTCTACCATTGCGGCGCCTGGGTGGCTCAGTCGTTAAGCGTCTGCCTTCGGCTCAGGTCATGATCCCAGGGTTCTGGGATCGAGCCCCGCATCGGGCTCCCTGCTCAGCAGGAAGCTTGCTTCTCCCTTTCCCAATCCCTCTGCTTGTGTTCCCTCTCTCGCTGTGTCTATTTCTATCAAATAAATAAATAAAATCTTAAAAAAAAAAAAAAAAAGATTCTACCAAGCCTCGATGACTGAATCCACAGACTGAGTTCCTGAAATCTACAGCCCAGCTAATACCCACTTCACAGCCAATCTGAGAACATACGGGATTGGGGGGCAGGTCAACTTTAGAAGTCACTGGACAGATCAGAACCCAAGTCCCTCTTTGGCCTGAAATTTGACGACGATAAAGAGGAGCAATTTGGAAAAGTCAGTCTAGCGCTGCCTACCCATGCATCACTTTGCCACCTAAACCCATGGCTAAAGATGACCTATGTCACACAGTGGGGCTTGCTCATGCACAAGGAATCTAGTTGTTATAGAGTTTAGAAGTCTGGTTTTTTCATCCTAGCTAAGAAAGAGAATAAAGAAGGAAATAAACTTTGGTATGAAATTTGTTCCATTCCCAAGTGCTCATACACTACTTGTACAATTCCTTTTCCAATAATCTACACATCAGCAGCATTTACAATGCCAAGTGCCTCTGCTGTCTCTTTGACTCTTTGATCCCAAATGCTCATTCTTAAGTGTATGCCCATTTAGGCTCACCCACATTGAGCATCAGTATAATTTGCATTAATTAACAAACCTTTGCCTATTATACCTTCCATGCCCTAGGATGAGATTTTATCTAATAAACAAGGCAAAAAACTAAAAACTGTACAATTGCAAATTGAAAAAAAAAATGCTACGAAAGCAAAGAATAGAGTTGTGGCATAGAATAAAGGAGGAGACCTACTTCAGAGACTTAGGTAAAGGCTCAGAAGAAGGAAATGGTTGAGCAGAGAACTGAAGGAAGAAATAGATCTATAGACTGAATCCATGTTTATCTCCTTTCTACCTCCATTTATATTTGCTCAATATTTAAAATATATGTTTTAAATATATATATTTATATGTAATATATATTTTATATACATATTTTTAAATAATATATTTATTTTAAAAATATATTTTTAAATATATTGAAATAAATATAGTTAACTATATTTAATAAATATATTGAAAATATCTTTTTTAAATATATTTTTAAATATATTTTGTTTTAAATATATATTTATTTTATATAAAAATAAATTTTAAACTTTTATTATTAATTAATTTAATTACATGTCACTTAAATTCAAATGCTATCTTAAAATCTCCAAATGTAATTGTTTTTAGTTAAAAAGCGTATGCTAAACTATATTGGCAGCCATTTGTTAAGTAGACATAATCCATCAAAGTATCATTCCCATGTGAAATATAACCAAAGGCTGAGATTTAATTACTCAAGAGATTGAAGATATTTATTAAGTATGCATTAACAAAATTAATGTTAGAAATTCTGCAGGTCTTTGCCGTGAAAAAGAAAAAAAACAGATTCGCAAATATGTAAAAATGATATGCCTAACATTTAGGTAGAGGGATTATGCCATTTCAAAATCCAAACATATTTCTTTAAAACTAAAGAAGATCACTTTGCATGTAAAAGGTTTTCCTGACAAAAGGTGATCTGGATAGCAATTATGTAAAAAGATTCATAAAGGAGAAAACATACATAAATTCTGTGCAAGAGAGTAGAAAATCAGTTTTCTCTGCCAGAAGCTGCATTCAGATTTTATAGGGTTGGCAGCTGGAGTTTGGCAGCTTAGTCTTTTTATCCCTATAAGTCTCTTTCTTAAGAATTAAACAGTACATTTCCATCAATTAACTAATTCAACAATAGGATAAATTATAAGGGAGGTGATTCTTCTAAATGTATCCCTTTTGTTTAGAAGTAGAGTAGGGGGGCACCTGGGTGGCTCAGGTGGTTGAGCAACTGCCTTCAGCTCAGGTCATGATCCTGGACTCCTGGGATCGAGTCCCACATCGGGCTCCCAGCTCAGTGGGGAGTCTGCTTCTCCCTCTGACCTTCTCCTGTCTCATGTACTCTCTCTCCCTCTCAATAAATAAAATCTTAAAAAAAAAAAAAAGAAGAAGTAGAGTGGGAACCAAACAAAGGAAAGAAAAGGAGCAAATATCCATCAAAAATTTTGTACACAAATGTAAAAGGCAGCTTTATTTGTAATTGCCAAAAATTAGAAACAACTCAAATGATTGGCAACAGGTGACTGGACAGACAAAGGGTAGTGTATCCGTACATTTAGAATACTGGTCAGCCATTAAAAGGGAATAATCTAATGATACAAGCAACACCATGAATGAATCTCAAAATAATTAGACTCGGGGGCGCCTGGGTGGCTCAGTGGGTTGAGCCTCTGCTTTCGGCTCAGGTAACAGGGTCCTGGGATCAAGCCCCACATTGGGCTCTCTGCTCAGCAGGCAGCCTGCTTCCCCCTCTCTCTCTGCCTGCCTCTCTGCCTACCTTTGATCTTTCTGTCAAATAAATAAATAAAATCTTTAAAAAAATAATAATAATAATTAGACTCGGTGTAAGAATTCAGATTTAAGAAAAGTACATACCCTACGGTTCTATTTTTATACAATCTAGAAAATGAAAACCAACCTATAATGACGACACAGAAAACAAATCGATGGCTGCTTAGCTTGTGGGGACAGATGAGGGGGCCAGGGAGTCCAGCACTGGGGAAGACATGGAGGACTGAGTATAAAGGCCTGAGGGATCTCTATGGGTGATGAACATGTTGATTATCTTGACTGTAGGGATGGTTTCGCTTATGTACACATATGTCAAAACTCATCAAACTGCACACTAAACATGGGTAGTATTTTGTACTTCAATTACTTTTCAATGAAGCTATAAAACAAGGAAAATCTGTGAGTAATGACCTCCAAGTAATATTGTGATGATTAATTGGCATAGGCCGTGTAGTCAGAGAGATTCACTGGGAGGCTAATCTAAAAATTCAGACAATAAATTTTCTAGGGCAGAACTCAAACCCTGTTAAAGGGGAATTTTGATTAACTAAGAAAAAAAAAAAAAAGGACATGAAAAAGTAAAAACTCTGAACTGGGCTTTTTAAGACCAATTTTGTAATTCAAAGTATTTACATTCATTTGTTAGTTTAAGAAAATACTGTACTGCAAGATATTCCCCAATAAATGTCTGTTAAGAACCTGTTTAATCAATGAGTCTTGGGATACTGAAAAAAAAAATTAAATTAAATTAAGATGAAGGGGGAAAAAAGAACCTGTTTAATGAAAAGAAAAGATAAATGTGTAACTTCCATATTAACCATTAATTTCTGGTTTGTAGATGGTTTACTTCCAAAAAAGGAGGCAATAGAGGTATGTCAATTACTGGTATAAAATATAGGTATATAAACTTCAAAGTTAATTGATAATTTCTTCTCTTATTATCTAAAACATGCCTACCACTCTAAAAACTATGAGATTATACCATTTTAGGTGACAATTTGCCCTTTGTCCAAATTATCCCTAATTCCATATTAGTAACCTCTTAAATATTTGAATGCTATGCATAAGTTTGACATTGTGGTCAGTGCAAAATTAAATAAGTGTTACAAGAGTATTTTTTAGAGTTTTATATCTTACAGTTTCATTGCTCAAATAACATAGGCTATATTCACTGGCACGGGACAAATCAAGTGTTCCTCCAACTAAATTCAAAGGTTCCTGTGGACCTTGTGTTGCAGAGATGGATTTGTCTAGATGAGAATGAAGAGTTCTCTGTGGGATACACTCTCTCTGTCTGATCTTTTGGTGGAAAAAATATATGGGTCTCCTTCAAAAAGTAGGTACTTCAAAACACTAGTGCTCCAAGATCACCCTAGAAAGATGAACTTCTATAAATACCAGCTCCTGTTCAAAGACAGCAATATTTAAGGACAAGAATATAAAGGACCACTCCATCCATTTCTCCAAAGCTATATTCATACCAGATAGGTTACTGTTAAGCTCTATCCCCGGGAATTTCTAAAATTGTTCCCACAAAGAAAACATCTTCAATAAATTACATTTTAATGCTTTGCTTTCAGTTTTTGTCTGAGTAATACAAGAAATGGCCATGTAAAAAAGTTTATGAAGTTTTCTTTAACATTGTTATTTAAAAAGTTTTGTGTGTTCACTGTATTTTAAAAATATTGACTTCCCTGTCCCTGTAAAAGAAACGATTTCTTTTAAAGTTTACTATCGGGAAAAAGTTTGTGTCAAGAAATATGTAATCTATCAGGGCATCCTTTCTTCCTTGCCTGATAGATCTCCTCAGGCTACTGGAATGTCCTCATACCTCAGGTTCCACCTTGATGAAACCCACCTGGCTAGGCCCTTTGAACTTGTTTTAGATCCTTCATGTTCACATACCTCCTAGGGACAGTTTTAAAGACCCTTTTTCCTTTGCCTCCTTTTCTTCCTCTGCTGCTCTGCATTAGTTACCACAGAGAACAGGCAGCACCAACAAAAGTGGAAAAATAACTTAAATGCATATTTGAAATTACAAACAATAGCAGACTGTGCTGAATCAAACTACTGTTGGGTAATTTTGTGGTACACTCAAAGAGACACGCTTTATTAAAAGTCAATATTCAGGTTAAAAAAAAAATCCCAAGACAAATATTTCATATTGTAGTGCTACTTACCAAGAACGAGCAACCTTCACCTAATTTGAAATCCCTTTAATATGCTTCCCAAATAGTTGTCCCACTCAGAAAACTGCAAGAGAAAATGAGAGAGGAAAAAAACAAACATCTGGCCAAATATTTTAACAACATTGACTCTGTTTTAGGTCTACGGCCATACCACCCTGAACGCGCCCGATCTCGTCTGATCTCGGAAGCTAAGCAGGGTCGGGCCTGGTTAGTATTTGGATGGGTGACTCTGTTTTAGTCAGTGGAAATAAATGAGTGAGAGAGTCTGCTACCGATATATTTTTATATAGAAAGTCTGTTTTTTCTTATTGCCACTAAATAAATATTGAATGATGTTTTTTTTTAACCTCAGTTGGAAGGGAGAGCAAATGACTAGTCTGCCCAGAAGGCTCAAATGTCTCTCTCTCTAGCCTCACTTGACCCATATCCTGACACCTGCCCTTCAGAAGTGGAATGCTTAGATTGAGGAATCCTTACACTCCCATGAAGGTTAGAGTGCACTACTAGGGATATTTCGTATTTAATCCAGGCCCCTCCAAAAAGGGATGGTCTTGGTAAGAGGTGACCACAGGTTGTTACTGGGCCTTATGATCTCACGGGGTTTTATAAACGACGAATGGATGCCCAGAAGGTCACTGCACTCCCAAGCACGTTGAGCAAATGAGTAGCACCAGCTCTTGCAATCTATAGCTCCAGGAAACCAGCTGAAGGAGCATCTTCCAAAAACATGGTAGAACTGAGGAATTGGGTAACAGACTCAGCAGCCTAGGAAGAGCGTAAGGCCCTCCTCTAAGGTCTCCCTCCTCCACATCAACCCTTAGCCCAAAATATATCAAATGTACTTAATTATCTATTTGAGCTTTCTATCCAAAACAGACTCATCTGTTCACACACACATACATACACACACATCCATCATTTCATTTTTGAATGAAAAGAATAATAGAGAGAAACAAGGTAATAGAACAGACTCTGAAATAGGAGAAAATTGGTTCTGCCACTAATGAAGCCACTGAAACTCTATGAACCCCAGTGTCCCCTCCTATATAACAAAAGGCTAAGTTTAAATAATATCTAAGGTCCGATCAGTGTATAATGACATGGCCTATGAAAAGGACAAAGAGAAGAGAAACTTGAAAAAAGCAAGACTGGGCACCTGGCCAGCAACAGCTGAGCTCCTAATTGACCGCTGGCCTTCAGCTGCTCACTATGGCTAAGCCCAAAGCCTTGGGTCATTAAGGAACCAGCAAGTCCCCTTAATAGCAACCACCAGCTTCAGCAGTGGGTTCAAGCTTTCACTCTGAGAAATTCCCTTAATTCGTTACTATCTCAGCCATGCATTTAAATTACCTTTTTTATAGTTTAGTATTTACAGTATTTTAAAGAATTTTACAAGCTGATTCATTATAATGTCAGAATTAGAAGTTGTTGTTCAGGGGTGCCTGGGTGGTTCAGTCATTAAGCATCTGCCTTCAACTCAGGTCATGATCCCAGGGTTCTGGGATCAAGCCCCGCATCGGGCTCCCTGCTCAGTGGGAAGCCTGCTTCTCCCTCTCCCACTCCCCCTGCTTGTGTTTCCTCCCTCCCTGTGTGTCTCTCTCTCAAATAAATAAATAAAATCTTAAAAAAAAAAAAAGAAGTTGTCCACTTTTTAAAAAAATATTTATCCCCTGATTATGGATAATAAACTCATCAGAAACATTGCTATGAATAGCATCCAAGCCAATGCCTCTCTGTAGCACAATACCCAGACATTTGCAACACTGAGATGGAAAAAAATAATTGTCCAATGTGAAGGGATGAATCTGAGCACATCTACCCCAGTACTTAAGTACTTACCGATTTAATACTTAGTACTACTCAGTATTGATCTGACATGTATCATTTAAGATACAATGATAATCCACAAAAAAGAACCAATCAAGTGTTTCACCATAATTGGCACTTAGAATTTAATTTTAGCGGTATAACAAAATTAACTTGCTCATGTCAAAGCACCAGTGAAGCTTCTACAGGATTATAGCAAGGGTAAGAGCCAAATCGTGCCTTGGAGAGGTCACCCCTTCTCACCCAGATTCCTGAGAGCTACCACATAATGTCATGACTCATGGAAACCGAGCTGCCGTTGTCTTGTTCGCTGGCTGTGCAGGGCTCCCAGCATGGGGATTTGTGACAAATCTAGACTACAGTGCCTACTTTTGGCCTGGAGCCAAAACAGGGCCTCGCTGTCCCTATTAAATGTCAATATTATCATCCACCACAGCTTGTAACAAACAGAATTCCCAAGCATGCAGTGCTTTTGTGCAAGGGAGAAAAGCACAATAGGTAGGCCCAAAGGGGTGCATGGTTCATCTCGCATATTCTTGGACCTGGAGGAACCAGGAATAAAGGAAGGGCTGAACATGGAGGCATTCCCTTTCCATCTGGCATGCCTGCCTTATCCCTATGTAAATGCAGCTAATCAGGTCCAAATTTCAAAATCATTTTTTTTTTCAAACAAAAACTTACTGTCTCAGCATTCAGATAAACATGCTATAGTGTTAACTACATACATAAGATGTTTTAAATATATATGTAAATTATAGATGCAAATATATGCACATGTATGAAAAGATTTATGACAAAAACATTTTGCTAAATGAATGATTCCTAAAACGATAAAAATTAGTATGTACACTCTAATACAAGTTTCAGTATAGAAACATTTTAGTCCTATACTCATATAAACAAATCATCATTGTAACTAAAAATACAGAAGAAGCCTCATTGTACAGACTGGTAGTATTATAAGACTCACTAAAAGAGGATACTACTAGTTAAAACACTATGATTTCCTGTTAAAGAAATGTAATACTGAAATAAACAATATCAAAAATAAGATAAAGAATAATTCAAAATTTGAAATAAGATTGCCAGATTTTCTTTGAGGTGAATTTTCATAATCCCATGTCTAGTTGTTAAAGTGAGTGCATTATATAGCAATTTGGGACATTTCTAACCAACTGAAGTTCTATTTTTAGGTAGTCAAGTTCATGTATATGCATATACCTTAATATTTTAGAAAATACTGTTTTTTCTGGTAATACCAGAAATAAAAATACTGAAGTTACTCTATGAAACATGTGCCTTCTCTCAAAATTCACTGTTGTAACAAGCCACTAATTCATGTTGACACCTTCATTTTATTTTTATAAAGATTTATGTTTATTTATTTGAGAAAGAGAGCACAGGAGGCAGAAGGAGAGGGAGAGGGAAACCCAAGCAGACTCTGCACTCTGTGTCAGCACGGAGCTGGCCACAGGGCTCCATCTCATGACACTGAAGTCATGACCTGAGCTGAAACCAAGAGATGGACACTTAACCGACTGAGCCCCCCAGGGGCCCTGACACTTTCAATTGATTTTAAAAGAGGATAATACATAATAATTCCCACCTATTAAACACCTGACCTGCCTCAAGCACTTTGCACATTTTAAAAATCGCTCTACTAGCTGGGCAGTGTGGTCCATATTTTACAGCTGAGGAAATTGAAGCAAGTCACCAGCATCTGTGAATAAAGCTGGGCTTTGAGCTAGTCTTTGTCACCACACTCAAGTGACAATGACAACATAGCCTCTGTGCCTGTCATTTGAAAAAGCATTTCCTGAAGCCCCAGAGGCTCTCCTGAGGGGCCTCAGAGGGAAAAATGACACCGTTGCTGAGCAGTCTGTGCTCCCCTGCCCACTGCCCCCCAAGCATCAATCCATATAGCCCTCGAATACTATCAAAGCCAGATTGTCAACACTCCCCATTCAGAGCCCAGCACTCCCAGACCCCAGGCCCAATCTGACAGTCAGAGATGGCCAGGCTCCTCCCCCCACACCCCATTTCATCCATTTGTTCACTGAGCAAACATTTGTGAGCTCATGGGTGTGCCAGGCCCTGCTATGGAAGGAAATGTTGAGAAAAAAAAAAAAAAGTAAGACATAGGCCCTTCAAACATTTGTATGAACTTGGACCAGGAATCTCAAACTCCAATTGTTTTGAAATCCAGGTAGAGGATAAAAATGATTGAAGCAAGCCAGATGTAAGGAGTTGTGAGTGTCGAAACATGGGGTGGAGTAGCAACCCAGAAATTAAAATCTATAGAAAGCTGTTCCTGTAAGGGCCTATTTAGCCAGAGCGGCCCCACCCTGGTTGAACATCCATTTTGTTGTTTATGTAGTAAAACTTAAATTGATCCTGCCCCCGCCGGGGGAACTTACTTAAAAGCAAGTCCGGGAAACCAGTTCCAGGTAACAAAGCCCAGATACAAGGGTGGGTCAGGTCAGGTGGAGATAACAGTCCGAAAGCAGGTATGAGTCAGGTCAGGTGGAGACATCCAATCAGTAAAGTGCACATACTGTCTCCCTAGCTACCCAGGAGTGTGGGCCCCGCCTTTTGGGCGCCAATTCTCACCAAGGTGATAGGCTAGTTCAAATAGCTACTATGGGGTGAATTGTAATTCAGTTGGTCAATTGGTCACTTGTGTGTGACCTAACATGACTGTGCAGCTTTCTCTGTGTTACAATCTCATTCGCCAACTGTGTGTGGCCAGGTCCAACCACATGGCCTTTGCTCTATAAAAGTCTGTGAGGCAGGGAGAGGTGGCGCTCTCTGTAAGAGGCGTGGCCCTGGCTGGTCGGTTTGATTCTCGATGCCTGGAGTAAAATAAAGCTTTGCCTGACCTTCGCTTTGTATCAGTCTCGCTCCTTTAATCACAGACCCACTATTGGGGGACCCAACATTGGGGACCCAACAGTTCCCAACCCTCAGCTGAGAGCAAAGGAAGAAGGAGTTATCAGAACCCCAGAGTGTGGGAGCTGGACCTATCAAAGATGGTGGGGGGACACCAGCAGAAGCTAAAACTACAAAGGAGACACAACCAGTGGTTTTTTTCTCCTCTCTTCCTCCAACCTCCCAACACTTCCTCCATGAGCCAAGCCTAACTAGAAGCCAATGAGTAAGGAAATCTAAGACATGCAGTGGGAGGGGGCAGACCCTGTGACACCAAGCAGAGTTGGGAGAAAGGCGGGGATGGATTCAACAGCACACAGGCAAGTGACCTGTCCAGGCCAGGATTCTTGATTCACAGGCCCCCACTCAAGTGCCCCTCCTGGCCTCCTGCTGTGTGATCCATCTCCCTGCATCCTGACCCCCTGCCTTGTACTGCCTTTGTCTGCTGCAGGTGTCCTATCTCTTTGACTTCCTGTCCCTGCCGCGAATCCCTCCCTGTTTGACTTGCTTCACTCTGAGGAACTCCCAAGGCTCCAGACTCTGGTTCCACCTTGTCTTCCATTCCCGGGAGGCCCTCCCCTAGGCACCATCCCTCCAAGTATTTCAATCTAGATTTAAATTGTTGGCCATAGAGACAGTCACAGCTACATGGTAATTCTAAGCATGCCACCAGCACCCATCACTCAGAGGCTGACATTTTGAAAATATTCATAAGTAACTGAAATAAAAATTAATGCTTCCTCCCCCTCACCAGGGTGCAGTAGGGAGAAAAAAAAGTGGCAAAATATAACATTTGCATTTAATGAATAATTTATTTACTTTCAAAACTAGAGTCTGGACTGTGATAAATCCACTAATTACACATTAAAATGAGGCCCATTCACTTCTTTAAAATTGTTCCAAACTGCTTAGCACAATTTCCAGCTGAACTTTGACTTTTGATCTTACATTGAATAGCGCTGACGGATCTTCCAAGCAAGAAAAGTCACATTAATTATTTTACATTAATGAAACACAGAACCATGAAGGAGAATGTAGGCATTATTTTTTTTCAAAGTGTATTGGGTCAGAAATCAAAAAGCTTATTAGCAAGTATTTTCAAATTTCATACATGAGAATGAAATCAACCAATATATTTTTTAAGAAAAAAAATCACCTGCTTAGTGCTTTCTCGTACCTTAAAGAATATAGTAATCAGCTCTCTACCAAATTGTTCTTCTCATGGAATGTTCACTTCCTAGCAACAGCACTCCAAGCAAAGACCACTTCTTCAAACTCCAATTTTATAGCTTTCCAGTTTTTAATTACTTTTCAGTTTATGGAAATAAAAACTCCTTCACAGGTGCACTGGAATTGTGCCTAGCCAAAAAAGATCTTGGACAGGAACCATCGGACTGCATACATCATCAATGAGATTCAAAAAGGACAACTCACTGACAATTGAAAAAACTGAAATTGAGGCAGTTGTCTACAAATTTAAGAAATTAGTATCAAGTCACCCTTATCCCTGTAAATCTTAGCTGATATGTTTGGAAACTCACTTTTGGAAGATAGTTATTCAGTGGCATTTAGATTCCTTAATCAAGGCATGGTTATGGTGTTTGGAACTCTAATGAGATAGCTACAAATTAAATTTAAGTTTCCTGGGCACCTGGGTGGCTCAGTTGGTTAAGTGACTGCCTTCGGCTTGGGTTATGATCCTGGAGTCCTGGGATCCAGTCCT
This sequence comes from Mustela erminea, assembly GCF_009829155.1. Taxonomy (NCBI): domain Eukaryota; kingdom Metazoa; phylum Chordata; class Mammalia; order Carnivora; family Mustelidae; genus Mustela; species Mustela erminea. Next base: position 31,421,030 of record NC_045617.1, read on the forward strand.
GCATTGGGCTCTCTGCTCAGCGGGGAGTCTGTTTCTCCCTCTGACCATCCCCTTCTTGTGCTCTCTCTCTCTCTTTCTCTCTCTCATATAAAAAAATAAAATATTTAAAAATATATATGTTTCCTTGGTATGACACATATTTAGTACATAACAATTCAATTAGATAACATAATAAAAATGCTTCTCTTGGTTCTAATAAAGGCAACCCCCCCCCCCCAGGGTGTACCATGATTTCTCTCCAAGTCATGCATCCTTCTAATACTTCTGCAGCCTGTGTCAGGAATAGAAGTTTTCTCAGTGAGAAATTCATTAAATCTCATTGTATTTCCTACTCATGGGGAAGACATTCACCCTACTCTCCGAATCCTCCAGAAGAACATTCCACAGAACTCTGGTGCTTCCAGGTATTAACAGGTCTCTTCCATATACCCACATACATACACATAAACGAGTGTAGCCAAACAAGTCCAAGAAATGCTAGATCGAAGAGTTAAATGGGATTATAATTTCCCTGCAAGACTTCTCAGAGACTTTATATACATATTAATGTGTCCTATGAGTCTCCACAAGTGGAATATAATGAACCTTGTTTATTAAGATGACGACCTTTCTGTCACAAAGCATCTCTCAGGGCTAACGTGCTATGGAGACACTTTGGCAAATGATGTTCTAAGACCTTCTGCAGGGAGATCCTGTTCTATAAGGTTAGGATAAAGCAACTTGCAAGAAAATCATGGAAACCAGCCAGGAGGCACACCAAGTAAAGGGAAGAATGGAAAGACCATCAGGACTGGGAGTAAATAGGGACAAATTAGGATTATAAACAATAAGAACTACCGTTTATTTAGTCCTTCCTACATGCTCAATATTTTGTGTGTTATCCCAATCAATACTTCTAACAACACTTCATTGTAAATCCTTTCTCTATTTTAAAGATAAGAAAATTGGGGCTCAGAAAGATTAAGTGTATTGCCCAAAATCACATAGCTCGCACATGGCAGACCTGAAACTTAAAACTACATGTCTTGACTCCAGTATGTCTTCTCTATGCTACACTGCCTGCTAGAAAAAAAAAAATAGAAGGCAGAATAAAGTAGTAAGTGGTGGCAAAGAACCAAAAGAAAAGGCCGTTTCTAAAAAACAAAATATAAGTGGTATAATAACAAAAAATAAAATACGACTAGGCTAACTGTTTCTAAGCCTGCTCTCTACAGCTCTGCCTCTCCATGAATGCAGGGATTAGTACTGAGGCCATTCAGGCCTCTTGATCACCCACAGGCTAAGCAATGTCATGTTCAAACCCAACACATGTCAACCTCAGAGGATGCAACTGGCTGCAGTAGTCCATTGAGTGGTCCAGTAGTGCTGGAGTGGGTCCTATCTAGCCCACAAAAGCCAATTTTGTATATCTCTCTCCAACTCCACATTCAGTGATGTCATGTCAGTAGCTTGTAATCTGCCTTGACGGAAGTATTTACACAATGGAAATTGGCAAACACTGCAAAGCAAGGAATTTGTGGGTTTTGTGACTTCTTTTTCCAGAAAGCCAGTATATCAACACACCACTGATTCAGTCTTCACCAAAAAGCAGAAGTAGAAGAGATCAAAAGGTGACAAGACTTTGAGCTAAACAGAATACCACAGTAATTATCCTCCTTAATGTCAAATTCAAATATGAATAAGCTGGATATACCTGTGCTAATGAAGGGGACCAGTGTCATGTGTAATGATCTTATTCTCTGCTGTCCTCTAATAAGTTGCACGAGGTAGCTGAAAGCAGAGAACGACCTGAACAGAGGCAGTCCCTGGCCCCATTTCGTCCTGGTACCACACTGCCTGGGCCCTATAGGGTCAAGGTTACTTACTCCAGCCCCAGCACAGTGCAGATGTGACTAGGTCTCACTTCCCTTTCCTACGTCCATCAGCAGACCCCACGCTGCAATCCCCATTCCCCAAAAGCTCACAGAAGCAGTAGTGGATGCAAAGGCTATTTCCAATATTCAAAAGGTCTAACATAAATAATATATTAATTTCCAGTAATATCACACAGACTAAATAAAGATTTGTTTTTATTGTTGTAGTTTTGCTCTTGCTTCTACCAATTCAGTCTTGGTCATTTTAGGTACCTCAAGATATTCCAGTTTTTCTCATTGAAAACCATTTTTGAGAAATTTTTTTTAATTGACCAATGAGCTACTTACATCACAAATTATCATTATAGGAGCACCTGGGTGGCTCAGCCTGTTGAACCTCCAACTCTTGGTTTTGGCTCAGGTCATGCTCTCAGGGTCACGGGATAGAGTTCTACGTGGGGCTCTGGCCTTGGAGCAAGCGGAGTCTGCTCCAGATTCTCTCTCCCTCTCCATCCCGTCTGTCCTTCCCTGGTTCCTGTTCCCTTTCTCTCTCTCTCTCTCTCTCTCTCTCTCTTTCTTTTCCAAATATATAAAATCTTTTAAAAAACAAAAAATGAACAAACAAGTGATCATTGTACGATAGATAAAGCCTCCTAACGGGAATGAAAAAGTGAAGAACCACTGAACACACGTAAAGATATTTGAAAGAAAAAACTTTTTCTTTCAGCAAGTTAGACTCACCCAGAAGAAGAGATTCTCACCAGACATGGAAAGGCCAATGCTGCGTCCCATTTTCCTTAGGATAAGCCTCCTGAAAAGAGGCTTTACATCTGGAATCCGCAGCACCCACCACAGCCCATGGCCTTTCCCAGGAAACTCCCCAGAGCAAGACAGAAATGCTACTCCTAACTTACAGACTTCTTCCCCTCACCCCACTGACCCGATTCTCTGCAGTGAACCCTTTGATCTTCCCTGAGGAAGGCACAGGAAAAGCTGCAAACCATACTTAAGGAATATTGCCTAAAAGGCAACCAGCGTGAACACTTACCCAGCTCTTATGTACATAAACCATCAGCAGATGGAGCCCTTTGCTAATTCAACAGTTATTCTAGGTCTGGTTTCAATGGCCTGTAATAGTTGCATTCTCAGTTTTTATGGCTCATACTGAATCCCTATCGTTGGGATTAGTTCATGACTGTATTTTGTATGGAAGCATCCAGGAACTATATTTCTACAAGCGAATGCTAGAAAAATTAAGATGAGTTCTCAGTATTAGAGATAGTATCTGATGTATTGTCGTGCATTATCTTCAAGGGTGTGAAAATGGTGCTTTAATTCATTCTTTCCATAAGTATTAAGACCTGCATGTGTTGTCAGAAATATCACATATGTTTGTTCTCTTTAAATCAACCTAATATCAATTGGGGACCCCTTCTAACCAGGCTGCGGGGAAATTCTGTAATAAGTAGAGGCTTCTGAACTCCCAAATTCAGGATCCTATAAAGATTCCAGGGTTTACACAATTTCAAAGGAAAAGAAGGCATGGAGGTAGGTGTGCTGTGATCATCGGCCATCTCTTTGGTTTCATACTGGGTCATTCTCTGCTCCTCCTAAACCAAATGTGGAATATAAGAGTCATCTGTGAAGCTGGAAACTTTTCAAGGACCATCTGGTCTTACATCCCCAAAGGGGGCAGTATGCAGCCATCCTTCTCTTGGGTGTTTCCAGAAGCACAGCCAAATTACCTATTTCTCTGGGAAGCATAAGCTTCTCCGTTCTCAGCTCTCAAAAAAAATCTCATTTTCAGTCAGATGAAAATGTTTTGGGGCACCTGGGTAACTTGGTTGGTTAAACGTCTGCCTTCAGCTCAAGTCATGATCCCCAGGTCCCCGGATCAGCCCAGAAGTCTTCCCTGCTCAGTGGTGAGCCTGCTTCTCCCTCTCCCTCTCCCTCTGCCCTTCCCCTGCCCTGCTCATGCTCACTCTCTCTGGAGCTCTTTGTGTGTGTGTCTCTCTTTCAAATAAGTAAATAAAATCTTTTTTTTTTTTTAATGCATCTCCTGTCCTATTTCCCTTAGAGCAATAGTCATCAACCTTACCTATACATTAAATCACCTGGAGAACTATTAAAAAGAAAATACTGATTCCTGGTTCCTACCTCCAGAGATACTGACCTAATTGGTATTCAATGTGGCCACGACAATGAGGTATTTCAAGGTCGAAAACTGTCAATAATTGTGAAAAATATATGACTATAACACGTAAATAATTAGGGTAACTGGGAATGAGATATGTAAAAACTTTGTGTACTAACTTTGCAATTCTTCTCTAAATCTAAAAATTAAATCTAAATCTAAAATTAAAAATTAAAATTAAAAATTGGCTAAAGGCAATAACAAAATATCAAAGGGCTCAATACCTCCATATAATACATATAATACACATAATTACATATGAGATAGAGGGTAATATTTCTCAGTTTTTTAAAAAACATCATGCACATAATAAAATTTTTTTCAAATATTACCAAAAGCTAAAACTAAAAGTGAAAATAAACAAAAATTCTTCAGTCATAGAATGAGACACAAAAATTATGTTTCTAAAAAAATATTTATACCCATAGAAAGTACTTTATTCTATTTTAGAAAATTTGTGAAATGCTGTAGTATATAAAAGTCACCTGTGTTTTGTATTTTTGTACAAAACATATAATCAAATGTTAGGTAATGAAAGCACAATCCAATAATGTATTTACAATCATAATCCCAGCTATATCACGAGGTTATATATCTTGAAATTTTATACTGTTTGTACTATGCTCAATTCACTTAATTTTAAATGTTTCCATTTACCCCTCAAATATTCATTGCTGTAAAAAATCATGAAGTGTGGAAGGTTGGAAATGAAGTAGCACCTCTTACCTCCCTCTCACTTCCAATCTTTGGTTCCCAGGACAGGACAACCTCAGATCCCAGGCATCTCTCTCCTCAGCTAAGAAAAGGCTGGGGGTTGGGCTGAACCCCAAGACACCAACTTCCACAGCAGTCTCCCCCTGTAAGAGAACTCAGTCCTTTTCCACAGTTCCATATGCCTTCCCCCCAACTCTCTACAAGCACCCTCTCCAAGCTCCATGTTAAAATGAATGGAAGCTGACTTTTTTTGGTACTTGGACTTCTAAGACTCCAAAAAAAAAAAAACCCAAAAAACAAAAAACAGGCGCTTGATTAATATTAACTGCTTTGTTTTACATAGGGAAGCAAAGTTAAAATAATGCTAGGAATCAAAATATTTTATGTGACCAGGTTATGATAACCAGTACAAAATTATCTGTAATTCATTTTTCAAAAACAGCACACCCTAAGCTGAGTAAATTCTCTGTGGCTTTTAGTATTTATCCTTTAAAATCAAATCATCTTTTTCAGAAAACTCCTCCTCTATTACTATCACAGTTTTCCAGGAATCCCTTCCTTTGCTTATGTTATATCATGAATATCTTAGTTATGAATGGATTGTCTTTCATGTCCCGGAAATTTCTGCTTTCTCTTTTTTTCTCTTCTGATATTTCTTCTCCTGTGGACATGACTGTGATGAATTTGTTTTGACTGTATCTTCCTACCATGGTTTCAAAGGTAAATGATGAGAGAGAAGAGGTAAGCGCAGACTTTGCCCACTGCCCTGGGCAGTGGCAGTGGCACTGCATTTGGGCTGACGGTCACGGAGCGCGCCCGGGCTGCAGTGAGAATGAAAGGTGGGAATGTAAGGCTGGACATCCGGGAAGCAGGACGGACCACTGCGATAATCCGGATGAGAAACGGCGAAAGCCAGAAGTAGAGATACACCAGTGGGATAGATATGAGGGAACATATTATCCCCTGAGTTTTGTTTGTTTGTTTAAATATTTTATTTATTTATTTGACAGAGAGGGCCAGCAAGAGAGGGAACATGAGCAGGAGTGGGAGAGGGACAAGCCGACTCCCCACTGAGCAGGGAGTCCGACATGGGCTGAATCCCAGGACTCTGGGATCATGAACAATGAAGGCAGATGCTTAACAACTGAGCCACTCACGTAGCCTGTCCCAGTTTTAAGGACATTTACCGTGTTGGTGGAAAGACAAAACACATCCTGAGTGTCTCAGGCTTTACAGCTTGTAGGTTATATAAAGATCACACAAAGAGAAATATCACCAATGTCACTGGTTTCCCCACCTGTTCAAATAAGAGCTCAGCCCCGAGCAAGGGTTCCCTTTGTGATTCGTGGAGTTGCCCAGGGGTGGCTCACGCATGCTCACAATGGGTCTATCCCTGCTGGACTCTGTTGCTCTCCTGAACACTCCAGAGATGAACTGAAGTCCTCCTATAAACCCACAGTGGCTTGAAGCGATGCCTAAGCTGTGATCAAGCTGAAACCCTTGACAAGTCCAGCTCTCTTACTAGGTCTCCTTAGAGTGAGTTCTCCCCCAAGAGGAACTTCAGTTCTCCTGTAAATAGACCTCTGGTATGATCACATGCACCCCCAGGCCCCACCAGGATTCCGTTCTGAATCCCATTCAATGCAAACTGTGACCACTCTGCTCCCCGGTCTCATCATATCCTAAATAAGCATTTAAAGTAATACGAAGAGGGATGGCAGGAAAGAGATGAGTCTTAGTGAACATATATATTACAAGTGTAGTGTACATGTAAGAAAATGATTATTAAAAAAAATAGCCTCGACCTTGAATTGGAATAGAAAGGAAAGCATCAGAAATAAATAAATGGAAACAAAATGGCGAAAGACAACGTAGGCCCTTCCACTAAAGACATCAATCTGGTGACCACATTCAGCTCTACCAACTTCATTTTAGAGAGGACAATAATAACAGTCCGAAGCTACGGAAAGGGCTCAAAGGCACACTTTTAAAAATTCCATATCTTAAAGACTTGAAGGAAGTTCACCTCATCTGAAAGCCTTGCCTCTCTGTAAATGGAAGTGTCCCAGGGAAACCCTGTGAATTACACACATTTCCCTCAAGTCAGGCTTAGCCTATCAAGACGAGCTGAAGAGGGGATGGTTCAAAATAACCAAAAGACAAGTTGAAAATACTCACTTGCGTCCCTAACTTCTTTGCCTTATTTTCCTACCCAGCACACGTCTCTCGTCCTCTCCCTGCAAAGTCCATCCCAGGACAACTGTCCATGCCCTCTGACACTCCACAGCTTCAGCTCCAACCCAGCTGTCAGGAAACAACAACCTGGTTTACCTGGCCCCAGAAAAAGGCGCAGGAATCATCTCCAGCTGCTGCAGTCCCAGCCCACCTTTACCAACAGAACTGCTACTGAGTGGAAGTCAGACTCACTTTGTTCTGGCCATGGCTTCTTTTTAACTCTGTCTGCTTGAGAATCAAGCAGTGAGGAGAGAGAAAGACAGAAGGACTCAGAGAAAGACTCAGAGAGAGTATTGGGGAAAAGAGGGAAGAACTGCTTTTGTTTTCCTATGGCAGACAGAAGAAGAGGAAGCATTCTCATCCAATCTGTTGATCTTTAGCTCTTCAGAGATTCCTCCAGAAGTAATTAGAGCTTTTCTCCTCTCTGTACTCAAGGGCTGTTTCCTAGAAAAAAGGAATTGATCACTTTGAAGGAGCCCATTTAGCATTTTTAGCTAAGTTTAGGTCAAAGAAACCAAACCGACAAGATGTTCTATTTAAATCACATGAGAAAACACAGCTTCTTGTTTTAGGCTAGTTTATTGCTTTCCATATGAAAATGCAGCAAGCGATTCTTCAAATTGTCTTTACAGAAACATAAATAAACCATGAATCAAACCAAGTATATCATTATGTGGAGTTATACTGGAAAAGAAACATCTGCTATTCCTAAGACACTTCCGTTCACAGGTATTGTATTATTATGAATGATACACAATACACAAGTTTGCATACATAGAAAGACCTCACAGGAATACAAATTGCCAGAGTATTATTGAAAGTAAATCATATTTTAAATTTTTCGTCAATGTTATGCTAATCTAACAACCCACCAGTGGCCACCCACCACCCCCTGAGAAGCCCTGGAGAAACTTATAGCCACTGGAGTAAGAGTGTGAATGAAATCACAAAGACAGCCTGCTGTTGGTTCTTGTCCTAGCCAGGGTCCAGTCAGGAGACAGAAATACACCAGATGTTTTAGCAAAGAGACTGCAACCTAAGGAATAGTTAACCAGGGATTGGAGAGCTGGAAAGGCAATGGGGTCCAGCCTGAGGCAACACAGAGATGCAACTGCGAGGAGCAGCCCCCACCCCTGGGGCAAGGGTAACAAAGGGAAGAGTTCAAAAGTATTAAAACTCAGAAGCCTGCAGGAGGGACCCCACAGAACTGGCACCCAGATCTCTGAGGAAGGGTGTTGCCTGGCTGGACTGTCTTCTCTAAGGGAGTGCATGGAGGCTGGTTCTGAAAGACCTGCTTACTGCTGGAATCAATGGTCACTGCCAGGGTGAACCCCTGCTGTGGCAATGCCAAAAGGAACAACAAGAAGCAAATCCCCACTCAGTCTCCTTGAGTGGCCCTTTCAGATGAGTGTAACAGATCCAACTGGCAAAGGAGAAGTTTGCAGGTACTGAGCCCCAGCATCACAAAGCAAAGCACGGAAGAGTGGGATTAAAAGCCAGTGACAATGCACCAGCCCAGGCCTGTCCCACATTTTTAAGGGATTCGAATACACTTAACCTTATTTCTCCTGCTTGTAGAAAGTTCCCAATGTGATTATATTATTGCAATAAAACATGTGCATCCTCCTATGCAAAACAGCTCAAGGGAGGGATAAAGGAAGGTGATATGTTGCCTTATCATAAACAGAAGCACTATCCTGAGATGGGATTTCTGTGAAACGGTGTTTCCATCTTTAACATTTGCCTTAGATTTTTCCACTTAATTCTGTATCTGGTTTAAGGAGAACCCAATACCTTAAATTTTCATTAGCCTTTGTTTATTAATAAAAATTGGCTTCCAGGCCACTGAAAAGAAAAGTGTTCTTGGTTCTCAAGAATCATTCCTCCCCCATCATTTTTATAAATGTTTCCTGAAGATAGAAAAGGATGCTGTTGACAAGGCTGCAGCCAGTAGTGGCAGCCCCTATCTAATTAGTCCTACATGTAGAAATGTTTGTCAACCAAAGGATGGACTTGCTAAAACCCTGACTAGTTATCACAAACTCATCTGATGAAAATGTAATGAGCACAGTCTTTTTTAAAACTTCTTCTAATGTATAACATTAAAAGATATTGCCAATATTTTGTTAAGTGAGAGAAAAAAGCAACGGGTATAACACAAACTCATCTTTTGTGTAAATATGTACAGAAAATACCAGAAAAAAAATATACCAATATTAAGAGATTATGTTAACTTTTACTCTTTTATCTTTTCTTATTTATATATTGTAAACAACAAAGTAATAATAATATAGCTCTCTGTGGAGTGCGTTCTATAGGCCAGGTCTCATCTACTATTGAGACCTCTGAGGTCTCAGTAGTACAGTTTTACTTGAGAAAAAATGAAAACTTGTACCAGTAAATTGCCCTGACTCTTCAGCTGGTGAAGACAGAGAGAGATCCGAATGTCAATCTCTCAGCCTCACAAGCCCCCACACTTAATTACATGTATTACTTTTGAAATGAGAAAGAAAGTGCAATTTTTTTAAAGGACATGCTGAATAAATACAAACCTTGAGTTAAATAAAATAGACCATTTTCTTTGTTAACTTGTTTAGTGAATAGTTACTGATCCAAAATTATTAGATGTCCAGGCCACAGCCAGAAATCTAAGTGAAATGATATAAACAACATGTCTGATAAAGAACTCAAAGTAATGATCATAAAGATAGCCATTGGACTTGAGAAAAGGGTGGAAGGCATCAGGGAGACCCTTAACAAGACAAGGAATAACATAGCAGAGATAAAGTGTCCAATAAATGAAATGAGAAACAGGTTTCATGGAGAGAATAGCAGGCTGGAAGAAGCAGAGTTATGAATTACTGAACTAGAAGACAGAGTAATGGAAAGTAATCAAGCCAAACAAAAGAGAGAAAAAAGAATTATGCAAAATGAGAAATGACTTACAGAATTCAGTGGCTCATCAAACATAACATTTGTATTATAAGAGTCCCAGAAGAAGAGAGAGAAGAGGAGGAAACTTATTTGGAGAAATGATAGCTGAAAATTTCCCTAATCTGGGAAAGGAAAGAGTTACCCAGATCCAGGATATCTGCAACAAAGTCAACAAAAGCGAATCTACACCAAGACATATTGTAACTAAATTGGTAAAGTACAGTGATTAAAAAAATAAATTTTAAGCAGCAAGACAAAAGAAGACAGTTACATATAAGGGAAACCCCATAGGCTCTCAGTGGATTTTTTCCAGCAGAAACATGGCAAGCCATAAATACTGTCAATGTAAATGGACTAAACACTCCAATCAAAAGAAAGACATAGGGTAAAGGCACCTGGGTGGCTCAGCTAGTTGGGGGGCTGACCCTGGGTTTCAGCTTAGGTCATGATCTCGGGGTCCTGGGATCAAGTCCCATGTTGGGTTCCCTGCTCAGCAGGTATTCTGCTCAAGGATCATCCCTCTCCCCCTGCCCCTCCCCTCACTCACTTGGTCTTGTTCTCTTTCTGTCTCTAAAATAAATGAATGCTAAAAAAAACAAGGTGACAGAATGGATTTAAAAAACAAGTCCCATCTATATGCTGCTCACAGGAGACTCATTTCAGACCTAAAGACATTTGCAAAATGAAAGTGAGAGGATGGAGAACATTTATCATGCAAATGGATATCAAAGGAAAGCCAGAGTAGCCATATTTATATTAGACAAGACCCATTTTAAAACAAAGACTATACTGGGGTGCCTGGATGGCTCAGTGGGTTAAAGCCTCTGCCTTCGGCTCAGGTCATGATCCCAGGGTCCTGGGATCAAGCCCCGCATCGGGCTCTCTGATCAGCAAGGAGCCTACTTCCCTCTTTTTCTCTGCCTGCTTTTCTGCCTACTTGTGATCTCTGTCTGTGAAATGAATAAATAAAATCTTTAAAAAAAAAAAAAAAGACTATACCAAGAGACAAAGAAGGACACTATATAATAATAAAGGGGACAATCCAATTAGAAGATACAATGATCATAAATATTTATGAACCCCACATAGGAGCATCCAAATACATAAAGCAGTTAATAACAAATATAAAGACTAATAAAAAATAACGCAATAATTGGTAAGGGACTTTAACACCCCACTCACATCAATGGACAGATCACCCAATCAGAAAAACAAGGAAGCAATGGCTTTGAATGACACTTTGAACCAAGTGGATTTAAGAGTATATTTAGAGCATTTCATCCTGAAATAGGAGAATTCACATTCTTTTCAAATGAGACATTCTCCAAAATAGATCACATACTAGGCCACAAAACAAGTCTCAACAAATTCAAAAGTATCAAACTCATACAGCGCATCTTTTCAGACAATGCTATGAAATCAGAAATCAAGCACGAGGAAAAAAATCTGGAAATAGTAAAAATATATGGAGGTTTAAAAACATGCTACTGGGGTGCCTGCATCACTCAGTTGTAAGCACCTGCATTCAGCTCAGGTCATGATCCCAGGGTCCTGGGATGGAGCCCTGCATCGGGCCCCCTGCTCAGCAGGAAGCCTGCTTGTCTCTCTCCCATTATCCCTGCTTGTGTTCCCTCTCTTGCTGTGTGTGTCTCTCTCTCAAATAAATAAATAAAATCTTAAAAACAAGCAAAAAATGCTACTAAACAATGAAGGGGATAACCAAAAAATAAAAGAAGATATCCAAAAGTACATGAAAACAAATGAAAATGGAAACAAAATAATCCAAAACCTTTGGGATGCAGCAAAAGTGGTTCCAAGAGGGATGTTTATAGCAACACGAGCCTACCTCAAGAAGCAAGAAACATCTCAAATAAACAACCTAACCTTACACCTAGGGGAGCTAGAAAAAAAACAACGAACAAAATCCCAAAACAACAGAAGGAAGGAGATAATAAAGATTAGTGAAGAGATAAGTGATAAAGAAACTAAAGCAAAACCACAGCGGAACAGATAAATGAAACCAGGAGCTTGTTCTTTGAAAAGATCAACAAAATTCATAAACCTCTAGCCAGACTCATCAAAAAACAAAGAGAAGGGACTCCAATAAATATAATTGCATATGAAAGAGGAGTAATAACAACCAACACCACCAAAATACAATTGTAAAAGAATACTATGAAAAATTATATGCCAACAAATTGGACAACCTAGAAGAAATGTATAAATTCCTAGAAACATAGGATCCCACCAAAACTGAAGCAGGAAGAAATAGAAAATTTGAATAGACTAATTACCAGCAAGGAGAGGGACCTGTAATCAAAAAACTCCCAAAAAACAAAAGTCTAGGGGCAGATGACTTCATAGACAAATTTTACCAAACATCTAAAGAAAAATACCTTTTCTTGTCAAACTATTCCAAAAAGTAAAAGAGGAAGGAAGTCTTCCAAATTCATTTTATGAGGCCAACATTACTCTGATACCAAAACCAGATAAAGACACTACACACACAAAAAAAAAAGAACTACAGGCCACATCTCTAATGAATATAAATGCAAAACTCCTCACCAAAATACTAGCAAATTGGATTCAGTAACACATTAAAAAAAAAATCATTTACCACATTCAAGTGGGATTTATTTCTGGTATGCAAGAGTGGTTCAATATTCCCAAAAATCAATCAATGTGATGCATTACATCAATAAGAGAAAAGATAAAAACCATACGATTATTTCAATAGATGCAGCAAAACATACGACAAAGTACAACATCCACTTATGATTTAAAAAAACAACAACAAAGTAGGATTAGAAGGAACATACCTCAATATAATAAACGCCTTATATGAAAAACACACAATGAACATCATACTCAATGGGGGGAAAACTGAGAGCTTTCCTCCTAAGGTCAGGAACAGCACAAGGATGTCCAGTCTCACCACTTTTATTCAACATAGTACTAGAATTCCTAGGCACAGCAACCAGACAACAAAAAGAAATAAGACATTCAAATTGGAAAGGAAGAAGTCAAACTAACTATTTGCAGATGACATGATACTATATATAAAAAACCTGAAAGAGTCCACCAAAAACTACAAGAAAGGATACGTGAATTCAGGATACAAAATCAATGTGCAGAAATCTGCATTTCCATACACTAATAATGAAGTAGCAGAAAGAGAAATTAAGAAAGCAATTCCATTGATAATTGCACCAAAAATAATAAATACCTAGAAATATGCTTGTAACCAAAGAGGTGAAAGATCTATACTCTGGAAACTATAAAACATTGATGAAAGAAATTGAAGATGACTCAAAGAAACAGAAAAGACACTCCATGCTCATGGATTAGAAGAACAAATATCGTTACAATGTCTATACTATCCAAGGCAATCTACAGATTTAATGCAATCTCTACAAAATATCAACAGCATTTTTCACAAGACTACAATGAAATACTCTAAAGTTTGTATAGAACTACAAAAGACCCCAAACAGCCAAAGCAGTTTTGAAAAAGAAAAGACATCACAATTCTGGACTTCAAGCTATATTACAAAGCTGCAGGAATCAAAACAGTATGGTACTGCCCAAAAATAGACACATAAATCAATAGAACAGAATAGAACACCCAGAAATAAGCCCATAATTATGTGGTCAACTGATCTTTGATGAAGCAGGAAAGAATAAAATGAGAAAAATTCTCTTCAGCAAACATTGTTGGGGAAACTGGTCAGCTACATGCAAAAGAATGAAACTGGACCACTTTCTTACACCATACATAAAAATAAATTCAAAATGGATTAAAGAAATAAATGTGAGACTTGAAACCATAAAAATCCTGGAAGAGAACATAGGCAATAAGGTTTCTGACATCAACTGAACCAACATTTTTCTGAATATATCTCCTGAGGCAAGGGAAACAAAACCAAAAGTAAACTATTAGGACTACATTAAAATGAAAAGCTTCCGGGGCGCCTGGGTGGCTCAGTGGGTTAAAGTCTCTGCCTTCAGCTCAGGTCATGATCCCGGGATCATGGGATTATGGGATCATGGGATCCGTGGGATCAAACCCCGCATCGGGCTCTCTGCTCAGCGGGGAGCCTGCTTCCTCATCTCTCTCTCTGCCTGCTTCTCTACTTGTGATCTCTGTCAAATAAATAAATGAAGTCTTTTTTTAAAAAACGAAAGTCTTCTGCACAGCAAAGGAAACAATCAACAAAATTAACTTACTGAATGGAGGAGAAATCTGCAAATGACATGTCCAATAAAGGGTTAATATCCAAAATGTGTAAAGAATACAACTCAACACCCAAAAAATAAATAAACCAATTACAAAATGGGCAGAAGACATGAAAGACATTTTTCCAAAGAAGACATGCAGATGGCTGACAGAGCAAGGATACTCAACATCACTCATCCTCAGGGAAATGCAAATCAACACCATAATGAGATTATCACCTCAGACCCATCAGCAGGCTAAAATCAACAACAGAAGACACAATGTTGGTGTGGGTGAGGATGTAGAAAAAAAGGAGCCCTCCTGCACTTTGGTGGGAATGCAAACTGGTGCAGTCATTCTGGAAAACAGGAGGGAGCTTCCTCAAAAAATAAAAAATAAGACTATCCTATGATATAACAATTGCACTAATGGGTATTTACCCAAAGAATACAAAAATACTAATTCAGAGGGATACATACACCCCAATGTTTATAGTAGCATTGGTTATAGCAGCAAAATTATGGAAGCAGCCCAGTATCCATCAATAGATGAATGGATAAAGAAATGCTGTATTGGGACACCCAGGTGGCTCAGTCAGTTAAGTGCCTGACTCTTGCTTCTGGCTCAGGTCATAACCCCAGGGTCTTGGGATTCAGTCCCTTGTCAACCACCAAGCTGGAGAGGAGGAGGGGTGGGGGAATCACACTCCATAGGGAGTCTGCTTGAGGATTCTCTTTCTCTGTCTCCCTCTGTCCCTCCCCTACCACGCCTTCTCTCTCCCTCTCTCTCTCTCTCAAATGAATAAATCTTAAAAAAAAAAAGTGGAGTGTGTGTGTGTGTGTGTACATATATATACATATATATGTATGTATGTATGTATGTATGTATGTATGTATCTGCAATGGAATATTATTCAGCCATGATAAAGGATTAAAACCTGCCATTTGCAATGACATGGATGGAGCGTGAGAGTACATTCCCAGCCAAAATAAGTCAGAGAAATACAAAAGTGACATGATTTCACACATAGGTAGAACTTAACAAACCAAACAAACAAGCAAAAGAAAAGAAAAAGAGAAAGAGAGAGACAACCAAGAAACAAACTCTTAAGAACAAACTGATGGCTACCAAAGGGGAGGTGGCTAGGGGGATGGGTGAAATAGGTGATAGGGATGAAGGAGGGCACTGGTGATGAGCACTCAGTGTTCTAGGGAAGTACTGAATCACTACATTTTACACATGAAACTAATATTACACTCTGTTAACTATATTGGAATTCTTTTTAAATCTTATTTTTAAAAGTATCAGATGTTCTACTGATTTATTATGTCTGACTCCTGTAATTTACCACTCTCCAAAAAGTTTGGCTACATTAGATACATTTAATTTTTGTTGAATGTATGATTGTAAGCCAATTCCAAAGCCAGCTATCGCTACCAATTAAGCTGATAGCTGGGGAGCCCTTTGTTCTCCCAGGAATGTCCTTGTTCCCACTGAGATGCTGAGCAGAAGACAGCTAAGGATCAAAAGATAAATCTTTACAAGCTAATTAATAATAATTGACTTGTTCACAAATTATTTCTCAACCCGGGATATTAAATTGATTATAACAAACATCTGCAACTTTCCTGCCATCTCTCCCACCCATTCATCCATCTAAATTCTGTTGGATTCATGAATTTTTATTTTAATCAGACATGTGCTAAGGACTTTTACCTTAATCAGAAGCACATACATTAACACGAATTTATTTAAAACAAAAACATTGCCCTTTTTTCAGCTTTCTTCATTAATTCCTGACTGGTTCAGGTTAATAACATTAATGCAAAATACATCTTTAGTTCTTTGCAGACATCAAATAGACTGAGGGAAAAAGCATTAAATTAGCATGCCTAAAGCATTCCATATCCAGCCATACAGAAATGAACAGAAGCAGTTTGAAAATGAGAAGAAAGCAGTAAGTGGGAAATGTAACTGAACATTCTCTGTGCTCATTCTCAATCAGAGCTGATGGAAATGAATACTGCACCATACTTAGCCCCAGATAATGGATGAACCTGCTTTCATCTCACTGTTAGAGAGACAGTGACTTCTTTTTTCTGATTCACTAGTGGCAAGAAAACATCTAACTGCATTTTACCTCTTTACCTTCTCAAGAGCTTGAATAAAATGCTCCATCAGCTTGGGCCTCTTTGTGATGTAAGGTATACTCTTTAAGAAACTGTTTAATAAACTCTTTGAAAATCTTGATTTACATTTGACGAAAGGAACTAAGCCATAGCAGAGTCTTTTAGTGGTAACTGCTGGCCAGCTACTGGTGAATGAGATGTGGTCTAACGGTCATCTGGTACTGATTTATACTAGTTCTAAAGATCCACTCCAGCTGTCCTCTAGCTCACAGACTGAACCCTTACCTTTCCTGTGGATGGAAATGCGCTTCCATGTTATGCTGACTCAGGGTGTTCATGAAATTTAGCTTAAGGCTTTATTCACATTGTAAAACTTCAATTCTGCCATTGAAAATAGGTGCAAAAAAGTTTCACTCAACAATTATTATTGAGTATCTATTTTGTACAGTGACTTCCAAGGATGCCATAGGGTCTTATAAAGAGGAATAATAATATCTGTTCCCGGGCGCCTGGGTGGCTCAGTGGGTTAAGCCGCTGCCTTCGGCTCAGGTCATGATCTCAGAGTCCTGGGATCGAGTCCCGCATCGGGCTCTCTGCTCAGCGGAGAGCCTGCTTCCCTCTCTCTCTCTCTCTGACTGCCTCTCCGTCTACTTGTGATTTCTCTCTGTCAAATTAATAAATAAAATCTTTAAAAAAAAAAAATAATAAAATCTGTTCCCTAATTTTCTTAAGCTTTTCTTAAGGGTTGCAGGAAGCAGTATATGTGAAAGCACTTTGTAGCACTTTTATAAGATGTAGTCTAAGACTACAGTTAATCTACAGAGAACTTAAAAGTTATATATGACAGAGACTGCAAATTGATGGCCCACTAAATTTCTTATTACTGGCATCCGGATGATTTTAATAGGACATTTCAAGGGTTCCTGGGAGGCTCATTTGGTTAAGCATCCTACTCTTGATCAGGTCATGATCTCAGGGTTCTGGGATCAAGCCCATGACCAACTCCAACTCAAGCAGGCAGTCTGCTTGAGAATTCACTCTCTCCCTCTCCCTTCGACCCTCCCCCAATGCTCTTTCCCTCTCTGTCTCTCAAATAGATTAATAAATCTTTAAAAACTAATAATAATAATATAATAAAAAATAAGAATATTTCAAATGAAAATCCATGTTTCAGCTTCTCTTGAACGATAAGATCTTATTTGTTGGCCCCACAAACACACATAGCAATGATGGGCTCAGCTAAGTAGCAGCTGGTCCTTAGAGAGATCATGGACTCTCCAGTTTGCAACACAATATCTGCTGCCTATTGTCTTAACCCAGACTACTTCATGCATATCACTGTTCCATTATGGAGTTTGGTGACCTCTGTATTAAATGGTCACCAACTTAGCAATGGTCTTATCTGCCCAACTCATCAAACATCATGGCAACCCCAGCCAGACCCTAAGCCCGAGGTAACGAACCTAGTAGTACATTGGGAACTCCCTTCTGACTTGTGATTGGAGTTTGGTGAGTCTGTGATTTGCCTAAACCAGAGTAGCCAAATCTCTGTTGGATATTCACACAATCATGCTAAATGGACGCACTTCAGATTTCTGACCACGAATGCCAAACAAGCTTAAAACTGCCAGAAAATTCTTCTGTAATTTCCGGTAATTTACTCTTCCGCACTCTAAGATCTTTACATCAATCCTCAACTTCCATTAAATTTCCAACCCTCCCCTAACCATACCTCATAATCATTCTCACCAATTCCACCAGTCTTTCTATAGGTGAACCCATGCACTGATGCTCCCTTCTGAGACAGGAGAAGTATCTCTGTTCCTAAATCCAAGCTCCGCCCATCTAAAGGCACAATCCCATCCCCTCCAGTCTGCTCAAAGACAGTACTGCTTAAATCATTCCCTCTCTTCCCTGGATCATCAGTTTCTCCCTGCAGATCAATCATATTGATATGATGTCTCTTTAAAAAAAATAATAAGTAAATAAATAAATTAAAATAAATTAAAAACCATCTCACTTGGTCCATTTATTCCTCCAGCTACCATCCCATTTCTGTGGTCTATTCAAAACAAAACTCCTCCAAAAACGTTTCCTCAATCCATTCCAATCAGGAAATACAGTTTTTTACTCCATCAACCCAATGAGATGGTTTCAATTAACAACAACCCTGATGACCTCATCTTGTCAAAATTAATGTCAAAATCTTAATATTCGGCTGACCTGACTTTTCAGTAAAGGTTAACAGAGTTAACCACTTCTTCTCTAGACTTCTTTGATACGTCGTTGATCTGATACCCCTCTCACTCATTACATAGTATTTCTCCTTCTCTCTCTCTTTTTATTTTTTTATTTTCTTTTTATTTATTATTATTTATTTATTTATTTAGCTCAACTATAGGACCTCTAAATGGTGGAAAGCCCAAGGCTCAGGTCTCAGGCTACTTCTCTAGATAGACTTTCCATTTAGTTTTATGGATTCAGGTATCATTTTTGTGCTAATGATCCTCATACTTATATCACCCTCCCCAGCTAGCTCTCCTGACCTCCAGACTTATACATTCAATTGCCTACTCCCCATATCACTTCTGATGCCTAGTAGGAACCTAAAACTTACTATGGATAAAACTGAAAAGTTGATTCTCCCACATCAAAATATGGACACAGAAGCAGATCTAGATTAAAATACAAATAAAGATATAAGTAAAGAAATAGACACAGATAAAGCTGTATCAATATACATATTCCCACCAGCAAGCCTTCCCCATTCATTCATTAAACAAGTTTTTATTAAGCAGCCACCACTTTTCAGGCCTGTTGTAGGTACTTGAGGTACAAAATGAGGAAAGTTTACACTCTAGTAAATTGTACCAACATTAATCCAATTGCTTAGGCCAAAAGCCAGGATGCATCCTTGATTTCTCTTCCTCTCACATGTTCTATACACTTGTCAGTTCTAATTCCCAGAAGGCCAACTCCAGGTACATCCCAGCAACAACCTTGTCACAACCTAGATCTAAGCCACCATACCCTGCCATCTGGATTTCTGTCCTAACTGGTCTTCCTGACTGCATGTTTCCCCTTACTCTCCATCACTATACAGAAGCCCCAAGGACTTTTTTTTTTTTCATTTATTTATTTTCAGCATAACAGTATCATTATTTTTTCACCACACCCAGTGCTCCATGCAATCTGTGCCCTCTATAATACCCACCACCTGGTACCCCAACCACCCCCACCCCCCACCACTTCAAACCCCTCAGATTGTTTTTCAGAATCCATAGTCTCTCATGATTCACCTCTCCTTCCAATTTACCCCAACCCCCTTCTCTCTAACTCCCCATGTCCTCCATGCTTTTTGTTATGCTCCACAAATAAGTGAGACCATATGATAATTGACTCTCTCTGCTTGACTTATTTCACTCAGCATAATCTCTTCCAATCCCGACCATGTTGCTAAAAAAGTTGGGTATTCGTCCTTTCTGATGGAGGCATAATACTCCATAGTGTATATGGACCACATCTTCTTTATCCATTCATTCGTTGAAGGGCATCTTGGTTCTTTCCACAGTTTGGCGACCATGGCCATTGCTGCTATAAACATTGGGGTACAGATGGCCCTTCTTTTCACGACATCTGTATATTTGGGGTAAATACCCAGGAGTGCAATGGCAGGGTCATAGGGAAGTTCTATTTTTAATTTCTGGAGGAATCTCCACACTGTTCTCCAAAGACGCTGCACCAACTTGCATTCCCACCAACAGTGTAAGAGGGTTCCCCTTTCTCCACATCCTCTCCAACACATGTTGTTTCCTGTCTTGCTAGTTTTGGCCATTCTAACTGGTGTAAGGTGATATCTCAATGTGGTTTTAATTTGAATCTCCCTGATGGCTAGTGATGATGAACATTTTTTCATGTGCCTGATAGCCATTTGTATGTCTTTATTGGAGAAGTGTCTGTCCATATCTTCTGCCCATTTTTTGATATGATTGTCTGTTTTGTGTGTGTTGAGTTTGAGGAGTTCATTATAGATCCTGGATATCAACCTTTTGTCTGTACTGTCAGTTGCAAATATCTTCTCCCATTCCGTGGGTTGCCTCTTTGTTTTTTTGACTGTTTCTTTTGCTGTGCAGAAGCTTTTGATTTTGATGAAGTCCCAAAAGTTCATCTTCGCTTTTGTTTCCTTTGCCTTTGGAGACATATCTTGAAAGAAGTTGCTGTGGCTGATATCGAAGAGATTACTGCCTATGTTCTCCTCTAGGATTCTGAAAGAAGTTGCTGTGGCTGATATGGAAGAGATTATTGCCTATGTTCTCCTCTAGGATTCTGATGGATTCCTGTCTCACACTGAGGTCTTTTATCCATTTTGAGTTTATCTTTGTGTATGGTGTAAGAGAATGGTCGAGTTTCATTCTTCTACATATAGCTGCCCAGTTTTTCCAGCACCATTTATTGAAGAGACTGTCTTTTTTCCACTGTATATTTTTTCCTGTTTTGTCGAAGATTATTTGACCATAGAGTTGAGGGTCCATATCTGGGCTCTCTACTCTGTTCCACTGGTCTATGTGTCTGTTTTTATGCCAGTACCATGCTGTCTTGGTGATCACAGCTTTGTAGTAAAGCTTGAAATCAGGTAACATGATGCCCCCAGTTTTATTCTTGTTTTTCAACATTTCCTTAGCGATTCGGGGTCTCTTTTGATTCCATACAAATTGAAGCAGTGATCAAAAACCTCCCAAAAAACAAGAGTCCAGGACCTGATGGATTCCCCGGAGAATTCTACCAAACTTTCAAAGAAGAAATAACACCTATTCTCCTGAAGCTGTTTCAAAAAATTGAAGCAGAAGGAAAACTTCCTGACTTTCTATGAAGCCAGCATTACTCTGATCCCCAAACCAGGCAAAGACCCTACCAAAAAGGAGAATTTCAGACCAATATCACTGATGAATATGGATGCTAAGATTCTCAACAAGATCCTAGCCAACAGGATCCAACAGCACATTAAAAAGATTATCCACCATGACCAGGTGGGATTCATCCCTGGGCTACAAGGATGGTTCAACATTCGCAAATCAATCAATGTGATAGAACAAATTAATAAGAGAAGAGAGAAGAACCACATGGTTCTCTCAATTGATGCAGAAAAAAATTTGACAAAATCCAGCATCCGTTCCTGATTAAAACGCTTCAAAGTATAGGGATAAAGGGAACATTCCTGAACCTCATCAAATCTATCTATGAAAGACCCACAGCAAATATCATCCTCAATGGGAAAAAGCTTGCATCCTTCCCGTTGAGATCAGAAACAAGACAAGGATGCCCACTCTCACCACTCTTGTTCAACATAGTATTAGAAGTCCTAGCAACAGCAATCACACAACAAAGGGAAATAAAAGGTATCCAAATTGGTAATGAAGAAGTCAAACTCTCTCTCTTTGCAGATGACATGATTCTTTATATGGAAAGCCCAAACGACTCCACCCCCAAACTACTAGAACTCATACAGCAATTCAGCAACGTGGCAGGATACAAAGTCAATGTACAGAAATCAGTGGCTTTCTTATACACTAACAATGAAAATACAGAAAGGGAAATTAGAGAATCGATTCCATTTACTATAGCACCAAGAACCATAAGATACCTGGGAATAAACCTAACCAAAGAGGTAAAGGATCTGTACTCAAGGAACTACAGAACACTCATGAAAGAAATTGAAGAAGACACAAAAAGATGGAAGACCATTGCATGCTCTTGGATCGGAAGAATAAACATTGTTAAAATGTCTGTACTGCCTAGAGCAATCTATACTTTTAATGCCATTCCGATCAAAATTCCACCGGTATTCTTCAAAGAGCTGGAGCAAATAATCCCAAGGACTTTTCTAAAGCATTGGTGAGAATCACAATGCTCCCCTGCCTACCTCTACCTACCTACCTACCTACCTACCTGCCTACCTCCTCCTGGAGGTCTTGCATTACTTCTAAGGAAAAGTGCAAACTCCTCACCATGTCCACCAAGTTCTGTATGATCTGGACCCCACTTGCTCAGATAAGGAAATGAAGATCTCATTACTAGTAAGTTGGAGAGCCAGATAGTTTGGCTCTTTGTTGCCATACTGTACTGTCTCCCTAGTACTTTTCCTTTTTGGATAGCACCTGCCCTACATAAAAACTGCACTGTGTGTGACCATTTGTCTTAAAGGGCCTTTTATTGCGGTGCCTTGTTCTCTCACACCTTGAACTACATTCTTTTAGAACAAAGCCACCATCCCTGTCTCAGTTTTACCCAGCTCTTTTTCCAAGTCTGCATCTAGGTCTGGTACCTTTCACAGCTAACTCAGATAGACCCCAATCTCAGACTGAGAGACTCAGATACCAACCCACCTGGCACTAATACTCACTTATTTCTAGAAAGTTCAGCTTTTAATGTCCATGACTGATTCTGTATTTTCCATTTAGATCCCAAAGAGTAAGAATCTGATAGACCCAGTTCATCTTTTTCCACAAAGTTCAAAACAGAGGTTGTTGACCAGCTATAGATTGTCTCTTAGATAAGATGTCTTAGAGTCTTCTGCACCCAGCCAGCAGAAGGAGAAAAAAGAGAGTGTGGAGAAGTGACATCCATTTCAGAGTTTTGGCCCAGAAGTAACACACATCAGTTTCGTTCATATAGCATTGGCAAGAACTGGTCATGTGGAAATAGATGAATGCAGGAATATATAGCCCCTGGATAGAGTCAATGCTATACTATGAATGAGTAGGATAACCTCTGGGTGAAGAGCTAGCCATATCTGCCACATCCTATTGTTGGGCATTTGGAGGTTTTCCCAATTTCTAGGTTCATAGACAGAAATGAATTAAAATTCTATCAATGTAACATGCCTCTACTATATTTATTCAAGATGGCTTATTTATGCAAAAATGATTTGAGGAATAAGAACACAGTTATTACATCCATTTATGATCTCACTATAGCAATCATTAAAAATTTGAACAATTCCTTTAATTATTTTTATTTCATGACTTAACAATTTCAATCAAAATTTGTTTTCCATCAGGTTAATCCTCATTTAATCTTCCAGATGTTGCCCTTAAATAAGTTCCTTTTATTACTAGCTAAAAGGTAAAGGGAGTTGCCATTTTATGGACCTTTAGATAACAAAACAGTAGTTTCAAAGACCATTTGACCTACTTATTCTTGTCAGATTTATCAATTCAACAATTTATCAATTTAACAATTGGTATTTGTTAAAAACCTACCAGAGACCTGTTGCATAAAAAATGTTTACTTTTAACTTGTTTAATTATGTATTATAATACCTATAGCACTAGCCACATTTAAAAAGCACAAAACTAAAAATCAATTTATATTATTTGTTATTGATCCTTTTGTCATTTTATACTCGTATGCTGATTGTAATGGCAGTAGAAGAATCTTAGCTATATCACACTTCAATAAATAATTTTAAGACTTTGTGATAGTGAGATTTCTTATTAAGGTAAATATTTGTGTACTTGATGCAATCTTCTGAACAATAAGGAGACCATATATCTAACTGTAGTAAGTCTAATTTAAAACGACATGAAGTTTTCTAACTAAAAGTTGTTTTTAAGTTTAATGTTGTAGAAGGGATAATATTACTCCTTAAAAATCACTGTGCATTTAATCATGCATAATTGTCAGAGGAATGAGGTAAGAACATCCAAACTTCAAACTTGATATTGTGTTTAAACTCATTGTAATACCACACCCAGAAACTATTTCCAAAGTTTCCTCTGGGGAGTAAATTGTTTTATCTTTTTATTGTAAAGCAACTGAAAATTATTTGTGGCTTATTTAACAAATGTAATCAGAGTATTTCATGTTGTAATATCTGATTCGGATATATGATTTGTAATCTATGTAGCGATACAGTAAATATCCTTGATATTTGGCCAAAACTCTGTTTTTTGGCTTCAGGCTTTGGAAGTTTGAAGAGCCAAATGCTCATTTGAGCATCACTTCAGTTATCCCTGAATTTGTGCCTGGTCAATGATCACAGGATGACATAGGTTAAAATATCTAGCCATTATGACAACATCAGCAATAGCTATGAGGCATGTCATTCTGATTTATCATTATTATCTGTATGCTTACTTCCAAATATAGATAAGGCTTGTAGATATAAATTAAAGTGAAAATCTCTTTATGTGCTTTTATGTTGAAATTCTACCTAATTGATTCAAAAATGTATGCAACTGCAAAAATAAAATTCTACATAATTAATGATAATTGAGTAGGCTATAATATTACCTATAAAAATAATTAAGGACAGTCCAATATCAAAATTGATAGTTAACGTAAAGATTAGAAGTGTGAGAACTAAATAATTTAGTAAGAATATTATGTCTTTTTTGAACAAACAAATATTCAAAAACTTAAATAGTAAAAAATGATTAAAGAGTAGGTATAAGATATAATCTAATTGTTTGGTATATAAGCATGAATAATGTGGGACATATATCTTAGAAAGATATTTAATTTATAGTTCTAAATATGTCACTCAGGTCTTGAGTCTTTTAACAAAAAGTGCCTTTTAGAATTCTTATTAGAATGAACTAAGAACAGCTGACAACTTTGTTACCTCAAATTTCCATGAAGAGGAAAACTAGCAAAATCATATATGACAACATCCATGACAAATCACCTTTGGTCCAGACATTATAAAGAATATAAAGAGCATGAAGGAAAAAAACGAAACTGTTAGAGAAAAATGAGATTGCACAATTATTTTTTTCTCCTTTATCACCCTTACTCGGAGGTGAGAGTCCTATTTAGTATTACAAAAAAAGAAATATGCAGGAGCACTCTCTCCTACATGTTAATGTCAAAGGTTTTCATTTTCATTACTAAAAATTTAATAATAAAATTTTAACAGTAAGTATATTTATTATAAAATTCCAGAATTAGGGGCACCTGGTGGCTCAGTGGATTAAGCCTCTGACTTCGGTTCAGGTCTGTAATTGCAGGGTCCTGGGTTCGAGCCCCTCATGGGGCTCTCTGCTCAGCAGGGAGCCTGCTTCTTCTCTCTCTGCCTGCCTCTCTGCCTACTTGTGATCTCTCTTCTCTTTCAAATATATAAATAAAATCTTTTTTAAATATTCCAGAATTATCTTTGAATCCCATAAGTTCATTCTGTCTGGTTTCAACCAAATATTACTTTCACTCTCAGCTATTAGACATTGTAAATCTCTGTAATTTCTACCAGAGAAATAAATAAGTCCTAAAGAGGAAAGCCGCAGGAGAAATATTCTTTCTTTTTATATGCATTTGTCTCCTAGCACCTGCTGAGGAGTACCTTAGGATAGCCGAGCAAGAAAGCAACTACATTACAAAGAAAGCTCCAGAAGAGTATATTTCCTTCTCTTTGCAAGTCATTATGCAAAGTAGTAGAAATTTGTCAACTCCAGGTTCCTTCAGGGATGGCAAGTACTTTATCATTGATTAGACACTGGATAAAGACTTCTTCAGGGAAAGCTTCCTCAGAATGACATGAGCAAGATGGCAGAAGGGGAGATGCCTGTGCTCTTTCCCGAACAAAAACATCAGTCTAAACAATCACCCATGCTCAAAAATACCTTCACACGAAGGAGGCATCCAGGTGAGAAATTACAGCACCTGCTGAAACACAAAACTACAATACCTTGATGATGGGGGAAAGGTCAGTCTCACATCACCCACACCACCTCTCCTCCAAGCCTGCAAAGAGCAGCTCAGGGAGAGAGAGTCTCCACGTGGCAAAGGAGAGTGAAGTAAGTACCAGACTTAGTTGCAGACTAGTTCCAGGCCTTCCCCAGTGAACCCCAGCTCTCACAGACCCAGGCTTCAGGCCAGTCCCTAGGGTCCCAGAATCCAGGCCCACCCTAGCTCTGAGCCAACCCCTGGAGACCCAGACTCCACAATTGCCCTAGCAACAGGCCAGACTTCATGGGTTAGGCTTCAGTGGATCCAAACTCCAGGCTTACACCAGTAGACCCAGGAACCACCCCCCTACAGGTTCCAAGCACACCTCCACAGGCCCAGACATAAATCCTAACCCTGCAGACCCCGACATGAGGTTAACCCCAGTGTACCTCTGTATCAGGATGGCCCCCACAGGCCCATCTCTTTGCACCCAGGCTTCCAGCAGCCCCAATTGCAAGTGACCCATCACAGAAACATAAAGGGTACAAAGTTTCATTTATACAGGATAACTAAGTCCTGCAGACCTAAAGTACAGCATGTTGACTGTAGTTAATAATACTGTATTGCATACTCGGAATTTGCTAAGAGAGTAGATCTTAAATGTTCTCACCATGTACAAACTACGTAACCATGAGGTGACAGATGTGTTAATTAGCTTGATTGTGGTATTCATTTCACAATGTATACATATATCAAAATGTCACATTGTATACCTTAGATATATACAATTTTTATTGATCAATTATACCTCAATAAAGCTGAAAAAATTAAAATTAAAAATAATATTTTAGTTTCCATCAGCAGATAAATGGTACTATTAAAAAAAATAGAATATAAGGGGAAAGAAGAGAACCTACATTTGCAAATGCAATAAAGAATAAGTTCAGCATAAATTTTTTTAAATATTGTATTTATTTATTTGAGAGAGAAAGAGAGTGCAAGCAGGGCGGAGGGACCTACAGAAGAAGAGAGAGAAGCAGACCCCCCACTGAGCAGGGAGCCCAACACAGCTTGATCCCAGGATCCAGAGATCATGACCTGAACCAAAGGCAGACACTTAATAGACTGAGCCACCCAGGCACCCCCAGCAACAATTTTTGAAGAGAATAAATGCAGTGGTCTCTGAAAGGCTCAGAAAACAAGTAAAGAATGAGGTCAAGCAAAGACAGTACAAGAGTCTGGAAGGAATTTGAGTTTCCACAGATAATCTGAATGGCCAAGAAGGTAAAGTAACAAGTTGATTAAGAAAGTTTAAATGGGAATTCTAGAAAAGGATCAGATCAGAACCTTAAAACAAGAACTACACTGAGAAATTTAACTGATCTACTGTTGCTCTTAATTTCCAAAATCCTTAATCTGGAATTATTTTCATAATAAATGAAAGCCAGCCAGACTGTGAGGCTGTGCAGCATGACTGTGTGGGGAGAACGTGGGGGCGGAAAATGACCAGAAATGAAGGACGAAGATGAGCAGCTGCCACCACGTCCAAACTTGGCCCTTCTTCCCTAAGAGATGGTAACCTGAAGTAGGGATCCTGAGGTGCTCCGGAAGCAGGCAAATGGGTGGAGATTCCTGTTTGTAATAGAGCAACCTTGTGCACAGTAGGAAAATAAAACCATGGATAAGCCAGGGGGACTGTTTCTGAGTCAGTCAATGAGAATAAGGATCAGACTTTCTGGCTAAAGAAAATAAAGATTGAGAAAACATAATGCACAAAACAGAAAACGAATGAGAGAGATACCAATTGTATGTACGTGAGGATTTTTTCCTTAAATGATGCTATCCACTTGTAATATTAACTATACTTTTGAGTTCACCATACAAAATTATTATGCTTCCTTTTAGCTAAAAGTTCTATGACTAAAATAAAACAAAACAAAACAAACAAGCAAAAAAAAAAAAACAAAAAACAAAAAACAACAACAACAAGCAGGATATCTTCACCTCCCTGACACCATAAGCCCACAAGTCAGCCACTTACTCAACTCTGAGGAACTAAAGCTACCTCTTAGCACATTCCCAAGTCTCAGCTTCAGTTCTTGGGAATTGGAACAGCCAGTTAGTCTGAGGCAGCCTCTCCAAAGACACGAGGACACGATGAAGACTTCACATCAGTGACAGTGAGCATATAGAACAGGCCGAGGGAGACAGAAGCAAGCTCTTGATTTTCAAGGATGAGTGTGGTGACCATGTGTGGGATGGCCTCAGAAGCAACACACAAGGAACAGACCTGAGTCTGAACTTGACTGAAAGTCTCAAGTCCAGCTTGGCCCAGCCTAGATCGGCCAACCCACGGCCAAGCTGCAGACACATGATCATGGAAACAAAGATCTATTATTGTAAGCTGCTGACCTCAGAGTTGATTGTGACATAGCAAAAACTAAATGTGATCTTTCTCATGTTCATATAAATCATGACTCAATATGACAGGTTTCATAATAATGGATTATCTCACTGGAATTTTTGTAAAGCAAAGAATTATCTTTATCCAATTATTATAATTCATAATGACTGGTTTTATGGACTTCCATAAGGTACAAAATAGTCTTTTAAAGTTTTTTTTTCTCAATAAATACGAGATTTGACTTGGGAAATAATATAAGTGATTTATTAACAAATATTCCAGAACTTATGTTTCTAAATAATCATTAGTTTTCAAAGATCTGAGAGAGTTACATTCTTAATCTGGTAAGGCTGCATGACTGAAAATCTTTTCAATTTCTCATCATTACCATTACTTTTAGGGTTTATGGCATATTCATTACCTCCATTTTCAGATGAGGGGACTGAGGCAAAGAGAGATTATGTAATTTGCCCTATGCCACTCACAAGCATCAGGATTTGAATATAAGCAGTCTGATGACAGATCTGGTGTTCTTGACCATGATGCCACCCTCTGCCAACCTGAACTCCAAATCTAAAATTTTCCACTTGAATAAGTTCCACTATAGGCCATGATTAATGACTAATTAGAACTGGATTTACCCTCACACCCTAAACAACTATGACAAAGACAATGTATGTGAAATAATGGCGTTCAGACATTGGACAAGAGGCAGCACAGAACAGTGATTCCCAGAAGGAGGAAATGTGAGGTAAGCCAAACAGCTGCCATAGCTCACAGCCTGGGGAAGTTATCCAAACTGCAGCTCAGGGATGAAACCCTCAAGCAGAGCCCAGCAGTCTCACCGAGCTGAGGAGACAGGGTTCAGAGTTCAGGGACTTGAAGATGTCTAGAATTCATACAGTAGTGTAGCAGAGAGGAGAGAGCCCAGAGGTCTGCAAGGGATCCCCCTCTTTGGCTGAGCACTGATCAGAGCATGTGCGTGAGGAAACTCTCAGAAGCCAGGAAACAACCACTCCAACGAGGAGGCAGAACAATTCCTGGAGCTCATCTAGGAGCATGTGTCCCCCAGTCATGGTGAAAAGACCTCCTAATACCTCTAGACCAGCCTAACAAACCTCAAATGCTTGTAAAGGACCCAGTTGTTTCCAAGTAATATAATTGCATCTCAGAACAAGGTGCAAAAATATTTAAAACAAGGCAAAAGTCTTTGGCACCCCAACACATAAAATTCACAATGCCTGGTATGTAATGAAAACTGCCAACATGTAGGCAAAATCACTCAGACCTAATAAAATGACAATGAGAATCAGTGAGTCCTAAAGGAAAATCACCCAGAAAATAGTCAGGAAATTACCCAGCAAGGAAATGGCATCAGAGATCACGTCTAAGGCAAAGGCAAGTCACCAGGAGCAAACTATTCTCTCCAGGGACTTGTGACCTGAGCAGATGTTCCGTTCTCATTACAATTTTTGTCTTACAAATATAGAAACTTCCAGACTCAGAGGAGAGGACTCTTCGGTACATCAACAAGTCAATAATGCCTTCATGGACTCCCTGAATAGAATCCTCTTATGTGTGGGTAGAAATTTTTAACCACTCACAGCACCTCTGTGACCGACTCCTAGGAATATAAAATATTTAGCTTTGCTCCCTGCCTTTTTCACTTCATTTAAAAAAAAAAAAAAAAAGTCTTCTAAAGGAAATAGCTTAAGCTGTCTGTAAGACATCGATGAAGAGGCCTTTCCACTCACTGGCACTTCGTTCATTTACTACCTGTGCCACAGGGGTGGGCACTATTAAATCTATTAAATCAACTATTAAATAACTATTAAATCTGTGAACTATTAGAAAAGGAATCAACTCCACCTCCAGGATATTTAGTACAAATAAACAAGTAACAAGTGAGGTAGGTGGAAAGACAGGGCAGATTCATTTGAGACAGTAACATTTTGTATCTCATTGGTCTTAAAGTGTTTTTAAAGATCCTCTTCAGACATGGATTACAGGGATAGATAAAAAGATCAATACGGGGTGCCTGGGAGGCTCAGTGGGTTAAGCCGCTGCCTTTGGCTCAGGTCATGATTCTAGGGTCCTGGGATCAAGCCCTGCATCAGGCTCCTTGCTCAGCAGGGAGCCTGTTTCTCTCTCTGCCCCACCCCCTGCCGCCGCCACTCTGCTTGCTTGTACGTGCTCTCTCTCTCTCTCTGACATACAAATAAATAAAATCTTAAAAAAATAAAAACAAATAAAAGGTCAATACACTCCAGTGGTGCACTTTAATGGGGAATTCTGTCAAGCAATTGGGCCAAAAGTCAATGACTCACAGTCCGAAATACTGTATCACCCCCTGTGAGTTTCTGAGGACAGAAAATTGGCTGGCTGGTTTCATCTAGCCCTGCTTCCTATTTATCTTATATTAGTATCTAAAACTTCAATTTCTGTTCCTCTTATTTTACATCATCTGCAATGGTAGAATGAAAGTAATTATTGTTCCCCAGGGCTTAGTTATTTGTTAACATTTCACAGTAGTTTTGTATAGTTCAATAATAAATCCTTCACTGCAATGATCAAGCCCCGTCTCTACAGCTATTTGAAGTGATTTCTCCTCAACTGCATAATCTTTAGCTACGACAACACCCGTAAAATGAAACAAGAAGGGGCAGGTTGCCCTGTCTGCAACACGCAGAGAAGCTGATTGGAGAGTGTGAATTAGTCTGTGATTTTGCTATTTGTTCTTATACCAACAGTGATAGGGCTACAGAGAAAATGGTTTTGCTCTTATGGGGGAATAAGCAGCACTCCCTACATCATATAAGGGACAAACCATGGAACTGTTATTTTATGGGGCTGAATGTTCAATTCAATTTCATAATTTTTGAACACCTACGAAATGCCAAACACTGTGCCAGGTCCTGGGGAAGAGGAAGGTTGGATGAACACAGTGCCTGCCCGCAAAAGGGAGTCAGCCTTGTAATGCAGACCCTGAATGAAGAAATAATTACAATACACTACGTGTAAAATTATAAAATTATGTGCAAGATCAAAGCCAGGAGAGATGAGAGATATATGACTCCACCTGAGAGAAGGGAAGCATCTCAGACATTAAATTGATCTCCGAAATTTTGAAAAAAAAATTATAAAATGGTTAAGTGTGTTTGGTGGGGCACTGCTCAAATTCTGGACAAAGGAACAAGATATATAAAAGTGCAAGGATGTGGAAGAACTCAACCCATTCAGGAATCTAGAAATGCTCAACACGGATAAACTAAGAAGGATGCTGCTCAGGAGAGACAGGGTGGGAAGAGAACAAAAGGATGTGTGGCTGGAAGAGGGCTGGAGGGGCCAATCATAAAAGACCTTCACTGTCTGCCTCAAAAAGTCGTGGGTCACCATTAAGTATTTTCTGCAGAGAAGTAAGCTGACTAGAATTGCATTTTAGAGACAATTCCGGCAACACTGTGGATTGAGAATGGGAGGCAGGGCAAGATGAAAGTCAGAAAGCCAGCAGGGGGCTGAATTCAACAACCCAGGAGAGATGCTAAGGGCCTGAACTAAAGGGCAATAGAAGATAAGGGAAGGAGTGGATGGGGAGATCTTTAGGGGTCAGGATCTAAACAACTCGGTTGGACCCTAGGGGCTAGAGAAGAAATTCAATGGTAATGTGCACATTTCCAGCTTGGGCTGCTGCAGAGGGTTTGGTGATACCCCCACAACTTGAGACAAACCAGAATATAGTCCACCAGCCTTCACAGCAGGACACCCAGGTGGAAATGTTTGTTTGGCAGCAGGTGGAAGACGTCAGGATGGGATGTGTATATCTGGAAGTCTACATTATGGGAGAGAGTGGAAAACATTGAGAGTGTATAAAGACACATAGGTAGAGGGTCTAGAATAAAAATAATCAGTCAGATGGACGTTGGGGAGGGGATGTGCTATGGTGAGCACTGTGAATTGTTTAAGACTGATGAATCACAGACCTGTACCCCTGAAGCAAATAATACATTATATGTTAATTTTTTTTAATTGCAGAAAAAAAAGTCAATGACAACTCCCTGGGAACCTCAAGATTGAAAGATATAAATGAAGGAAGAGAAACTAAGACCGAGTCTCACACCCTTAGCTACCAATGATGTATTTTATTAGGCAGTTAAAATAAAAACATATGCATAAATATGTATATTTATGTGCATATATATATGTTTCTGTGAATTCATAGATGTAACCAAATTCTCAAAATAGGATACTTCACCTAACAAAAAATCAAGAGCTATTCATCCAAAAAGATTGAGTCATAGGAAAAGAATAAGGAGAGAGTAGTAAAGGTCACAGTAGTCAAAGAAATTCAACTTTTTTCTCCCAAAAAATAATTTTAGGAGATAATTAAACTATGACCCTCTAGTGGAAAAACTTTAGAACAAGATAATAACAAGGGACATGAATAAAAGTACAGAAACTGCCTACCATTGTGACATTTTCTTTCTACTCTACTTCAAGTTCACATATAATTAGAAAGGGAAAATGTGATTGCCCAGGACTCACCTGGACTGAGTCTGAACAAAATAAAAAAAATGCATGAACACAGGCTGTGTTGCCTTTAAAAATGAAGAGCCTGACATCATATTTAAAAAAATAGATAAAACTAGAAATCTTTGCAGATGCTACAAAAGTGACTATATTGCACTTGCTATGCCCCCAATTCTATTCAATCTCTAAACTGCTTGAATAGTTGTTAATTTTTTTCCTTCTTTTGGTCCATCCTGGAGGTCCCTAGCCATCTTTAAATAAAATGAACCATGTCCTTTCCTGGCTTTCGTTCCTGCCAGCTCGTTCTTGCTAACAGAGAGATCAAGATGCAAAGCACAATTTTTCCTTACATTTCTTTTCATTTTCACTATATTTATGTAGTTCAATAAAAAAGATAAAATGATTGGTATTCGATATTTCAGATGGAGGGGGAGCTGGAGTGGGACAGGATTCAGGGTTTAGAGGCTATGAATCTCTCTCAGCCATCTGTCTGTTCCTCTATAATTCTCTAACCTCCTACTCAGATTATTCCAGAAATATTCCTTCCCTTATGACCTCCCACTAGAATATAAACTCCGTGAAGAGAAGGGTTTTGTGTGTTCTGTTCACTGTTTATTCCTAACCACTAGACCAGTACTTGGTACATAGTAGATGGTCAATAATATATGTTGAGTAAGTAAATGATTAGTCTTGGGCTCCCATCTGAAAGAAATTTATCCCCCAGAAAAAATCCTGCCATGATAATGTCTTATAACCATGGATTTCTTTGCGTGCTTTGAAATTTTGTTTCTTGCTCTTGTTTGGCATGAGACTTTTTACCCCATTCAGATCTTTCTCATGGATTTGAGGTTGGCTCAGCCTGCCCACTGGACTGCCCAGACACAGATCCTATTAGAGGGTTGGGGCTGTGGCCTATTATAGGCAAAGCAATCTCAAAGGTTCTGTTCACACACAGCACAGGCATCCTCCCCATATTGACTCCGGTGCATGTCTTGTCTACTGGAACTAGGAACAGATGTCCACTTCTAGCTGCAGCCCAGGTCATGGGGCATAAGTAAGTCAGCTCCAATTTCCCAGCAATGTTAGCCTGACAGGGTTTGGATGTGTTCTTGACTAGGCTTGGAAGCCCTTGTCCGGTGCCAAGGTCAGAGGGCTGCACGGTTTGTCCCCACTCATCACTGTCCATTCCTCGTCCTCTGAGCCTTCTCTTGTTCTTCAGCTTGTACATGTAATTTATAATTTTAAAAGCATGTTTTTAAGTATTTCTGTCTGTGGAATAGAATGGAGAGGAATACCCAATACACCATCTTGATTGACTTTCCAAAGCTCAAAAAAAGGGTGGGGGAAAGTAGTCAATTTCCTTTTCTCTTTGAAATTTCTTAGTGAAAGGTATCTATCTGTATTACCTACATTAGCCTCCTTTCTGAGAGGCAGGTTATGTATGTTTGTTTGTTTGTTTGTTTTTTTCCAGAAAATTGTAATAAGTGGATTGTTTTAATGGTAAACTCTCTTTGCATTCCTGGAATCAAATGGATTGATTAGTTTTTGTTTTGTTTTGTTTTGTTTTGACAAATACTTCTATAACACTGGCTTTACAAAGGTTAACTGATTTAACGATTAGGGTAGAGTGCTTTCAAAGATGACTACAACAATTCTTCCCATCTCTGTATGTACATCCCTTTACAATGTGGTACTGCCATCCTCTCTAATGAGAGGTAGTGTCTTTCTCTATCCCTTAAAACTTGGCCACCTTATGACTTGCTTTGACCAACAAAATGCCACAGGACATCGCATGACTTCCAAATCTAGGCCTCCAAAGTCTTGCAGTTTCTGCTCTTACTCTCTTTCTGCGCTTAAGGATGAGAAACCACAGGAGAGACAGACCCAGCCAACACCCAGCACCAACTGCCAGACATATGACAGAGAACATCTTGGGCCTCCTAACCCCAGGTGAGCCACCAGAAGCCTGCAGCTACGTGAATGACTATAGCCAGATTCACAAGAGAGCTGTCCAGTCGATGCTGGCACAAACTGCCAACTCATTTAATCAGCAGCTTATAAGTGATTATTGACTTAAGACTCAAAAATTTGGGTGGTATGGTATAAATGAAATATCAGATTAATGATATAATTATTATTCAAATACTACTGCAATCAATATGTCAATATTTTTATTTAATATTTTTAGACTATGCTCCTAAATGAGATTGGTCCAGAGTTTTCCTTGTTGTAGTATATCCTTCTTTAGTTTGAGATTACAATTTATTACTCATGAAATCAAGGAAGTAATTTCCAACAGCTATGCTCTGAAATAGTTTAAATAGCATAGAATTACCTATTCCTTAAAAAGTTGTTAGAACTTACCCATAAAATTATCTGGGTCTGGTGGCTTGATTTACCATATATATTTTACTAACTTTTCAAATTATTTTCAATTTTTCTTTACCTGTGCATCTATTTACTTACTTAATATATATGAAAACAATGAGGTTTTCCATTTCTTAGACTATTAAAATACAGACAATACTGATATTTTTATTTACATAAAGAACTAAAAAAGAAAAGCTGAAGTTATGACATTTTTCTTGCAATCAATTGTCTTAATGCTCATTAAAAGAATTTAAGCAAGTCATATTTCAAGTAATGAGAGTTAAGTGTTATTTTTAAATCCACCAGTAGGTAGTGCTCTAATATTAAATCATATAATCATACCTCTTTTTGTTCTTTGAACTAATCTCAATTTGTATGTTCAAAATAACAAACTATATGCATTCTAAAATCAAAACTAAAACCAAGATGACATTTTTAAATACTTTATGAAGGTATACCATTCAGGTAGACATTAAAATGAAGTATTATAAAAATAAATACCTATCAAAGGTACACGAATAAAAAACAACTCACCAAAAACTATTAATATATTATGCATTTTAAAGGAAACAATTTAAATATATAAAGGTATAAAAATGATTAAATGAATTACAATACATTCATACAATAGAATAATATGAAGTCACTAAAATTTATGTATTTGCAGATTTTTCTAATGATATGGAGAAATGCTGAGGGAAAAACATGCAATAAAACTAATTTTGAATAATTTTTATAAAAATTACACACAGAATAAAAACCTAGAAATATATCAACATGTTGATATTGTTTGCATCTGCATGGTGAGGTTACAGGTGGGTTTTTTTTTTTTTTGCACCTTTTTCAAGTTTAAATTCTCTGCAAGAAGACTGATTTGTGATAATCAAAGGAAAATTTTTATGTAGAATATGATTGGCATTCTTGTTAGAGTTGTATTTCATTAATAGTAAACATATACAAAAATAATGAATGATATAGGCAATGATCTTACGTAAAGTCCTGCCCTGGGATCTGTTTTTTCATGGTACTATAAAAATTCAAGCTTCAACATTTCCTCTTACCCCCTCAGTTTCAGTTATATGATACGAGTAAATTCTGGAGACCTAGTATACAGCAATGTGACTACAGTTTAATGGTATTGTATTATATATTTGAAAGCTGTAGTGATAGTAGATCTTAAAATTTCTCAACACACACAAAACAAGGGTAACTATGTGAAGTGACAAATGTGTTAACTAACCTCATTGTAGTAGCCATTAGGCAATATACACATATATCACAATCAATAATGTTATGCAGATTCAATTTGCACAATGTTATATGTCATTTAATCTGAATAAAGCTGAAAAATAATTTTGAAAAGGGGCATTCTTTGCTACAATCCATGTTCACTAATAGATGTTAAGGAATCCCTTCTTTCCACCTTAAGGGTGGCTCCCTTGTCCCTCAGAACGCATGAATGGATTGGTTTGCACACAAAGCATTCATGTTGGGAGACACCTCTAGGTTTCCTTCTAAATGGGAAGAAAGAAGTCTCTGTGACCTGAATTGCTAGGGTCATGGTTGGCAATGGAGAAGGACCCTGGCACCTTTAGGCCAGGCTACAAAATCTGACTGTGGCCTGCCGCAGTGTTTCAGCAGCCGGTCAAGCTGAACTGAGCAGATCAAGATTCCTGAGGTTCCTTTTATCATTTTGTCTTACACTTTTTTTTAAAAGATATGTTATTATTTACAAGGCCTTAGTGAGAAACCACTGCATTTGTGTTTTATCCTTTGTCACTTTGATGCATTACACTGTGGTTTCTTTTGAGAGCAGAGATGGTAGATGCTCTAGGCCCTGCTCTCTGGGACCGCGGCTGGGGGAGGGGAATAACAAGGACACCACAGGTCATGCTCTGGTCCTCAGAAAAGATGAAACGCTTCAAAGAGATGAGAATGTGTAAGGCACAATCACACCACATGACAGCTTAAGTGGGAAAGTGGCCATCGTCAAAAACACGTGCTTACTTTCCTCATCACTTCTTTCCAAGTGTAATTGACATGGAATAAAATCTGTCAAATTTAAATGTACATTTGATGAGTTTCGGCAGCTGTATACAGTTGTATAACCAACACCACGATCAGGCTGTAGAACATTTCCGTCATTCATAGTTTCCTCATGACACTTTAAAGTCAACCCCTTTCTCCCGTATTTCACGTTTCAGATGAATACAATAACAATATACCCAAGCCCAAGAAAAACGTTGTGACTCATGGGTGACAGATACAAAGGCACTCCATGCGAATAATGCGGTGTTTGAACCTAAGAGTGTTCCAAAGCCACCAGGTTACCATACATATGGAGACTAGATTATTTCAAGTTTTCCAATAGCAGAGAAAAAGGAGACCACAGAAGAAAATAAAAAACTGAACAACACAGAGGAGATGGGAGCACAGTGGAAAACTGAATACAAAAGAGAGGAGAGGTAAGAATAAGAAAAGAGTAAAGCAGAACACAAGTACATATTTTTCATTTTTTGTTTCTACATTTTCTAAAATAATCCAAATCATGAGATTGGTGGGGACAGGGGAGAGAACCATTAAAAACAGAGTGAAAACTAGAATAGGGGTTAGAATGAAGAGAAATGAAGGGAAATTCAGAATTTTTCAGTTGTTCTCATTTAAACTGTAAGCCAGTCTATTTCCCATGCACAATTAGCTGGGCCATGTTTTGAAATAGTCAACGTTTGCTTTGGAGCCCCTATTTCAGGGGTTCCCATTCTTTATTGAGTTTGTGTGTGTCCCTGGAAAACTTTCAAATACCCTGGTTTTAATCAGCAGACTCGAAAAGACAAATCTGCCCCCAGAGTGTTCCTTCAGGCTCAGGCGACCTGCAGCAGGAGGGAATTATTAGAGGGTGAAAGTTAGCTGCCCGACACCACCTGGGCCCTGGTTTCTTACATCCTCCAGAGGTAAAGAAGTCCTTGACAACACACATTCTTTCTTTTGCACCTGCATGACTCAAAGGCCTCCTGTCTCTCCCTTAGAGGGAACTGCAGGCTGCCCCACCCACTCAGCTATTTCTGACTGACAGACATCATCATAAACATGTCTGCTTGATTACAGCAAAAACATAATTTTAAAATTGACCAACCTTCTCTTCTGTATGAAGGCCTTACAGTACCTGAGGGCCCCTTGGCATGTTGAATGACTCCTTCCTTCTTTCCAAGCCATTCTCCCCACTGTTGCCATCATACTTCTCGCACTTTAGAACCTCATGAAATTTCTAGGCTGCACGGATCCCTGATGCAGTAGTCCACCACCATACTTTCCTCACCTTCGGCATTTCTCCCATTCCCAAGACTCTCCTGTTTCCATTCATCAGCTTGACTTCTATCCCATCACCAGCCCTGCTCCCATGCCAGAAAATCAGGCAGCTAATGAAGTCTAAGGTGTTCTTGGTTGGAATGGTGGATATTCCTACCAGGTAACACCTGCATTTTAACAGGGACTGGTCAGAGTGCCTGAGATTCTCATAAAGCTGTTTGTCAAGGAGGATGATTTTGCTCCCAGGGGACATTTAACAATGTCTGGAGACTTGGTTGTTCACATTTGGGAGATGGCTACTGGTATATCAGTAGAGGCCAAGAATGCTGTCAAACACTCTACAGTGGACAGCACAGTCCCCACAACAAAGGTTCTGGCCCAGACTGCCAACGGTTACAAGACTGAGGCACCAGGCCTTGAAGGAATAACTTGGCCATTGGAGATTAGAAGACTGTGTCGAGCAGACAAAAGGAAATATTTTAAGGCAGTTGAGGTTCATGGCATTCTTAAATTAACACGGAACTGGAACTCCTGGAACTCCTTTCAATAGTGGCACAGCCCAGAATCTGCCATTGTCACTTTTCAGTATGACAAAATAGCCTTTGAGTCACCTGAGCACACCTCACAATCCCCCCGGCCACCTGAATCCAGGAGTCATCCCAGATATTAACAATACCATAACACAACTGTTTCTAAAAGTGTTTTTCCTCAGAAACATACTGACACAAACCCATTTGTAGCATCTCGAGTTCGAACACAGGACCAACACCAGCCTCTTTCTCCTGCCTATTTATTATCAGCCTATTTGTCTGAGTTGCTATTTTTCTGAGCATGTGATTCATTTCACACTAAAACTCTCTGTTTTGCAAGGAATAGGATAATGCATTTCTATTCTACAAACTGAAAAGACATAATACCAATCTCCCTAATAGATGTTTGTCCTAAGCCGGAAAATCACGTATTTTGCAAATACGTTTACACTAAAACTGAGGACCATAAGTCATTTCTTGACCCGAAGCTGATGATGCGCATTTACACTTCAAACCTGTGTCGAAAAACCTGACAGCATCATTTGATGTTTACATGAAAACGGACTTCAAAGACTACACTATGTTCCTGTTCATTTTGTGGGCACAGACTTCCAGCAGAACATGATTATACCTCTGATTACCTATGCCTATTGTCATGGCAGTTCCATCTAAAGCTTTTTTAGAATTTAATAATTGCCTTTTGTTGACCAGGATAATAGTGCGGAGGGTCTACAGCGCACGTGAAGCAACCACACACAATACCCACAAGTAAGTGGCCAGGGTAATTGAAAAATAGACTAAATCCACTGGACTTTTGTAATGGAATAAACTATGAATAGAAGAACAAAATGTCATCAATGGCTGGATGTGTATTGTTACTTTGAAGCTTTTCCCAGCAACCACCATCATCAGATCACAGCGGAAGCTAACACCCACTACTTTAAATAATTATTGGATTATTTTTTCTCATTATTTATCATTCAGACTGTTCTGAACACCACCCCACTTGATGTTATAATTAGTTCTCTGATAAACCTTTGCAAAATAAATGGTTCCGCTTTTGAGGTAATAGAGGTATGAAAAGGGGATACATAAGGCAGGGGAGACAATTTCATGGTCTCCATTTCATGGGCCAGAAAATGAACCTGAACAATGACCATGGATCCAATAAATCAAGTTTCTCAAATTTGCTTGGAAATTATGAAATTAATAATATACACATGCATGGAACATTATCACCAAACATGTTTACTAATATTTTAGATTTGGATTCCCATGAAGATGAAGGAGTCAATTAAAAAATATCACATATGTTAACTGAGATGAGCACATACAAGTAAATAAACTTACCTCCTTTTGGTCATGAGTAGATTTATTCTTAAAAGCACTATTTCTGAAAGAGAGATAAGGGAGAAAATGAAGTCACCAGGTATCAGAATTACTGGATAAAATATTAACACTGGGAGAAGCTTTAGAAATAATACATTTTACCAGCGCAGATGAGAAACCTAAGCCCCAGAGATACTAATCAATTTTCTTAAGTTCACATAGCTAGAAAGGGGAAGAATTTTGTTTCTAAATACTTAAGAGGGATATGTTAAATCCATAAGACCATAGGAAAATGAAAGTTAAAATTGCCAAGCTGCACTCTACTAAAAATAAATGCCATAGATTTGTACTGACTGTGAAGTTAGCTCCTCCTGAGGTCAGAAATACAAGCAGTCAAGTCAGAATTCTAAGCCAAAGAAACAACCAAAAGACACCAGTTCTAAGCCAAATAGAACCAAATAGAGAACATACTTCTGAACCAAAGTACATAGAAAGCTCTATATATCTGACCACTTCAAGATGCTTCCTTCTTCCTGGGATCTAGACAGAAAATTAACCCAGGAGGCCCAGCAACCCACCAGAAACAGGAAGTCCACCAAACAAATTGTCTGGCTCCATGAAGTTCACACCAGTAGGCTTGGCCTTTGCTGTGTTCCCCGCCCCTCCATGAAGAAGCACTTGGGTTGGGATTCTTAGGATCATATGATGAGATGTGAAAACATGAAGACTGACAAACACATTTTTATAACAACTGAACAGCAATGGACATGGCTGAGATCTTCCCTCAACAAGGGCAGAGTTCAGCTCCATGTTGGGGAAGATCCAACCTAAAGCAAGTTCAATTCAGTACAACAAATGTATGATAAACAACTGTGTGGGACACTTAACATATGAAGAGGAAGGTAACTTCCTCTTTGTCCTCAAAAATGGACATTCCCTCAAGAAATCTTCATTTTAGGGTACCTGGGTGGCTCAGATGGTTAGGTGTCTGCTTTCGGCTCAGGTCATGATCCTGGGGTCCTGGGATCGAGTCCCTCATCAGGCTCCCGGCTCCTTGGGGAGTCTGCTTTCCTGCCTCTCTCTCTCTTTCTCCTCTCTGTCTCTCATGAATAAATAAATAAAATCTTTAAAAAGAGAGAGAGAGAGAGAGAAATCTCCATTTCAAGGAAGAGTTTCATGAAGAATAACTTTTTTTAAGATTGTATTTATTTATTTATTTATTTGACAGAGAGAAAGCACAAGCAGGAGGAGTGGCAGAGGGAGGGAGAGAAGCAGACTCCCTGCTGAGCAGGAGGCCTGATGCAGGGCCCAATTTCAGGATGCTAGGATCATGACCTGAGCCAAAGGCAGATGTTTAATCTACTGAGCCACCCAGGTGCCCCATGAAGAATAACTATTATGGTTCAAACTAAATGTCTGTATCTTACAAGATTGCTTCTAGGTTGTGGAGGCTCCTGGCCAAGTATTTTTTATAATCCCCTACATATATAATCAATTTGATTTTTTAAAGTATGACTAAGTTGATGAGCTCCTGTGAAGCATGTGATTTACAAATGAAGATCTAGAACAGAGCTGAGAAAGTGTACTTATATATTTTCTTATTATCCATTCAGTACAAGAAGTGTCTTCATAATGTCTATTCAGCATCTCTTCTTATTCAGGCCCAGGAACTCTCTCTCTGTTCTTTATTGTCAAATCCACCATGGCTGACTAATTTTATGTATCCCATGACAAAAAATTAACACCACTGTTATTACTCACAGTAACATGGCTTTTCAGAACATACTTACATTGAAACAATATAGATCCTGTCCCTGCAGTTTCCTAATACCGCTAACCAATGCTGGTTACACCCCCCACACATGATGGAGCTTCATTTACCCTGTCACCTGTGACTGCTGGCTTCTAATGACTCTCTTAAAATTGTTACTATGCCTTATCAACAATAACCACAAATGCAAGCCTTACTCAGAATATACAAAAAAAAATTCATCTTCTGGCCGTGAAAAATTTACTGTTCAGAATTTTAAAACAACATATCCTCTAATTCCATCTTCTCTTAGCTTTTTAGGTCATGATCACTACATTCTAAGAGTGTGGCCTCTTTCAAACTGTACTCCTGCCTTCCGTATATGCCACCTGTGAGAAGGATAAAGCAAAGGACACTTGGAAAAAGTATAAAGAATGGCTCCACTTGCTTAAAGAAATCTGTCCCTCATTTGGCATAGTTTACAATAAACTTGGAAGAGCAACATCATGGAATCAACCTTAGAGGCAAGAGAGGATGTTGGCTGAAAACCTATTAGTATTGCAGAGTTACAGTCTTGAAAAGGCATAGGCAAGGTCACCCCAAAAGGACCACATGACAGGCAGCACAAAGCCTACAGAGGAAGCAGGGCCAAAACCTGGGTGCCAGGCTCAGGGAATAGATAGGATACAGGATACATTGCCACCCCTCCACCACCCTCACCTTCAGGTGATGCAGCCAGAAGGCAGCCCTACAACCAGAACACAGACTGGGGCTGACACATGGACCCATACATGCCTAAAGGTTGGCAGTGGGTTATCAGTAGTCTAGAATCTTGAACTCATCCTGTGTCCACATGGCACTACCCTGCAAAGAAATACCAGACCAGCTAAAGGGAAAAGGCAAGTGAATTTCTTCCCAGCTGAGACAGAGCCCCCCCGCCCCCCCAAAATAGGACCTGGGGTGACCTAGTAGGCTCAAGTCCTAGAGCCCCTCTGGACATCTAGACAACCTCATACATGGATGGTACAGGGAGAGGGAGTAGAGAGTTACAGAGTGTCCTGAAGTGAAGAATGGGGCAGTGCCACGCATCAGTCTGGGCAAGGACACCCTGCCCAGATGGAACTAAAGGAAGACTTAGGAAAATTCCAGAAAGACAGTGCTCCAGAGATCCATAGTCCAGGGCAGGAACACCATTTGCCCAGTCTAAATGTGGGGTATCATACTAGGTATCATACTAGGACTTCTCACTTACAGAAAAACTTGAGACTGTCTGATGAATATGAAGCTTTTCTTAAAGAGCTGTGATTTATTCTCATGATATCCCATCTAGGGATTGGGGATAATGTCATCCACTAATATCCAGGTCTTTTAAAAAAAAGTATTTTCTCTTCTATGAAAATCCCTTCTTTTTTTAAATTTTAGAGTAGAATTAAAACTAAAATTGAAAAAAAAAATTTACTGACGTTACCTTGAAGTCAAATTGATGGAATGAAATCTTAGCTATTTCATACAGGTTACAGTTTGGGGGAGTTTTATTCACTTCACTGAATCTTTTTTCTTATCTGTAAAATGGGGATAAT
This sequence comes from Mustela erminea, assembly GCF_009829155.1. Taxonomy (NCBI): domain Eukaryota; kingdom Metazoa; phylum Chordata; class Mammalia; order Carnivora; family Mustelidae; genus Mustela; species Mustela erminea. The sequence goes on from NC_045617.1 coordinate 31,464,763, forward strand.
ATTTTGCCTTTACAGATTCATGAGAATTAAATAAATGTCCATGAATACACCTTACCCAGTCCCTACCACACAAAGATCAATAACTGTCTAGTTCTATTTTCTCTTCTTTTATAGAAGAGGGATTTTAATGAATAAAACAATATAAAGCAAAATTAGTATTCATGTCACATTCAATTTTGTCCCTAGCATGTGTCCCATTTGTTTTTCCATGTGTTGGTTCCTCACAATACTAATTAGGTCACATCAAATGTGCCGTAATTGACCATGGCACTTGTGCAGGTTTACATTTTCACACACAAAAACTGAAAATAAATTAATAACCAGCAATTTTGACGATTATGGTCAATTAATTTGTCAACATAACATTTGACATATATACTTTATGTTTAAAAATAAAAACTGTCTATTAAGATGCAGATTAGCAACCAAATATGAAGTTCTCATACCTTTCATATGTAAAAGAAACTAGAGATAAAAAGCATAAATATCACAGTGGTATAATCTAAACTTTTATGCTTCATTCCCCCCCACAAAAAACCCTGTCACTTCTCAATAAGAAATCAAGTACTTATTGTGTATTTTAATTGAAATTATTTGTAATACAAATACATTTGTAATAGAAATGAAATAAAAGAAAATACATAAGAGACGGGTATTGAGAGAAAATATGACAAAATGACAAATATGACATTGATATATTTACCTTAATTATACAATGTATTAATAAAAATATTAAAAATCCAAGAGAGGAAAAAATGAACAAAAGACACAGATAACTAACATCAGCAAATACAAAGCTTGCTTAAAAACATACTATGCTAGTCAATTCAGTTATCAAAGAATTATAGTTGAAAACTAGAGATACTATTTCTAAACTCTTAAATTAATTTTATTTTAAAAATTTTGAGGTTATGGTATAAGAGGCTATCTCATAATCAGTTTGGAAATTAACAATATTTGAAACCTCTTCAAGGGTATATAGCTTTTGATATAATGATTCTATTTCTAAGAATGTATCTTACAAAATAATCCAAAACATGGAAAAGGCTGTTTACATAAAATTAGGTGTCCACTTTGTTTTATACAAAATAAATTAGAAAGAACCTAAGTATTAAGTAGTAGGAATATATTTATGCATATTATAGTAAAACCATTCTTTGCATTACTAACATTATTGATGTTTTGCAAAAAGTAGAAAATAACCTAGAAAGTTGTCACCCAGAAATGTTTGATTGAAAAAAGCAAAATACAGAAGTGTATATTTGCCTTCATTTCCATTAAATTCATAAAATATATATGACACAGTGGAGATATGACCTATGAAGTAAAAAGATTAGGTTATAAATTGGTATATTCAGTGACCTTAATTTATATTATATTTCATATGTATATTGTTTTACTTGAATTTTTATTTTCCAACTTTTCTACAATGCATTGACATTATTTTGAAATCAAAAAAATAAATATGAATAGAAAAATTAAAAATAGCCCCAAAATACCAGTGTTGGTTTTAGCGAGATGGGGTTCAATTTTTTTTAATATATATCAGTACTTCATGATGATGCTGAATTTCAACAATGGATATATGTCCCTCTGAAGCCCAGCAGTCTCCTGAGAGAAGCAGAGCATCCCTGCAGTTCTGACCTACCCAAGCCACAGCGGACTCTCTACATACTGCACCCAGTGGGATGGTCTGTCTCTCAGGCCCAGAGGAAGGGAATCAAATGTCTTTTTCCATCACCATCCACAGGGCCAGATGGAGACAAGGCTGAGTATGTCTTTGAGACATTTTAAGCAAGTTAATAAATATACCAGATATAAGAAACTATTTTGAAATATAATGGCAATAAAATATAAGAAAAGGTTAATTAAGTAAAAGCTAAAATAATCCAAAGACAATTACCATGTACACTAGCTTCTACATATTTGGCTTAAACATACCCACTTTTAAATTGTGTGATTTAATGATGTTAAAAATAAGCCCAGTTAATGAATCTCCATAATAACTAATTCTTGATAATAAAAAATAAAATAAAAATAACAGATGCTCTTATGACCTTTTCCACTGATCTCCACCAATACTTCAACAGAGCACCAGTAGCCACACTAAACTTGGCCATGAGTTACTATCAGGTCCCAGGAACAAACCCAAAACTCTTACCACAGGTATTTTGAAAAGCATGAGCTTAATACTGTGTAGCTGACACCATGAATCTGAGGCAGAACTGTCATTAGTGCTACCACATACCTGTTACACAGAATATTTGGTGCACATTTGTGGAAAGTCTACTTGTATGGTTATTTACTCTGTACCAGGTTCTTCAATTGCATTATTTCGCTTCATATTCCAAAACCCCTGAGTGTTAATGCATGATACCCATTTTGCAAGCAAGAAAAGTGAGGTTTAGATGGGCCAAATTAACCAGAATTCTGTCTAAGAGTATGGAGCTAAGATTTGAATTCAACCAAGGACACCCAGCTCCAGAGCTCTTACTCTCAGCCATAATGACAAAAGACCTTGATTTTTTTTTTCTTACCAGAAATTAGCCTTTATTAAAGGACAAAACAGATATCTAGTCTCAGTACTCATTGAAATATATGCTGATAAACATCAGAATCTTTATTCCTTAATACTTATGAATATACATACTCTAGCCATATTACACTAAGTACTATTTCCCAAAAATGTACATTTTCCAAAAACATACTATTTCCCAAAAAAGTGTCCACTTATAATGTTTCCTCCATCTGGAACACTTTACCTTTCACAACATCTAACTAAACCCTGGTCATCTTTCAAAGCAATTCTCAAATATCCTCTCTTTATTAGTTAGCTATAGTATTCTATTTGTACCATTTGACAGTTCATATTTTGTTTGTACCATTTATTATATTCTGCTTTGTATTTTAATTATGCTTCTTATTCGAACAATAGCTATGTCTTCTTCATGTTTGTATCCTCAGAGCACCTAACTTTTGTTACCACTCCTCCACTGACAAGCAAGACCCATATTCCCACCAAACAAATCTTAAAGGCAAGGTGCAAAAAAATATCAAATGTTTCCAAGTAAATTAACTGTATCAAAGAGAAAAACTCAAGAATATTTGTAGGAAATAAAAAATGTTCAGCATAATAAGGTAATACCTACAGTGTCAAGCACTAAATCAAAAATTGCCATGCTTTTTTTCCTTTTACTTTTATTATTGTGTTACATTAGTCAGCATACAATACATCATTATAAAAATTGCCATATATACAAATGAAGAGAAAAATGAATTAATTAAAACCAACCCAAAATTGGCACAGATACCACAATTAGCAGACAAGGACATTAAACCAGTTATTGTGATTTTATTCCAAACAGGGCAAACTTCATGAGCATGAGACCTGTGCAGTCACACAGAACTCCATCTTTAGGAGTACTCCATCCTGGGTTTAATGCTCTTATGTCATCATCTTGAAACTTTTTATAATTTTTGAACAAGAGGCCTCACATTTTCATTTTGCACTGGGCCCCACAATTTATGTAGCTTACCCTGATTCTGTATACTCAAAAACATTTTGAGACACGGAAGATATTGTCAAAGGCCCAAATGGAACTTCTAGAAATAAAAACTACAATGTGGGAGATGAAAAATACATTGGATGGGAATGATGGTGAATTAGACATTATAGAAGAAAAGATTAGAGAAATTAAAGACATAGCAATAAAAACAACAAAAAATGAAACACAGAAAAAAGAATGTTTAAATGAACAGAACATCAATGAGCTGTGGAACAATCACAATAAGCCTCACATGTGTGTAACTTAAGCTTCCAAAGTAGAAGGCATAAAAAATATTTGAAGAATGAAAAAACAATAAGCTCACAGATACAAGAATGTCGAAAACTCCAACCATAAAAAAAACACAAGGAAAACTCCACGATGGCACATCATGATCAAACTGCTCAAAACCAGCAATAAAGAGAAAATCAGAGAAAAGGCAGAGATAAAAGACATATTACACAGAGAGAAATGAAATAAGAATGACAGTGGATTTCTCATCAGAAACATAAAGGCAAGAAGTAGTGGAAAAGCATCTTTAAAGAACTGAAAGAGAAAAGCTGTCAGCTTGGAATTCATACCAATAAAAATATCTTTCAAAAAAATTTTTTTAAAAAAGGCGGCACCTGGGTGGCTCAGTGAGTTAAAGCCTCTGCCTTTGGCTCAGGTCATGATCCCAGGGTCCTGGGATCGAGTCCCGCATCCAGCTCTCTGCTCAGCGGGGAGCCTGCTTCCCACTCTCTCTCTGCCTGCCTCTCTGCCTACTTGTGACCTCTGTCTGTCAAATAAATAAATAAAATCTTCAAAAAAAATTTTTTTAAAAAATAAAAGACTTTTTGAGGCATTCTAAAACTGATAGATTTTACCAACAACAAACCTACATTACAAACAATATTAAGTTCTTCAGGAAGAAGGAAAATGATATCAGAAGGAAATAGGGGTTTATACAAGGTAGTGAAGAGTAGCAGAAATAGCACCTACATGATGAATATATAAGTTTTTTTCTTATTATTCAAATCTCCCTAAGAGAAAACTGACTATTCATAAGACACTCTTAATCATAGGGAAAAAATGAGGTTGCTGGAAGGGAGTGGGGTAGAGGGATGGGGCAACTGGGTGATGGGCATTAAAGAGGGCTGTGACATAATGAGCACTGGGTGTTATATACAACTGATGAATCACTTATCTCTACCTCCAAAACTAATAATACATTGTATGTTAATTAACTGATTTTAAACTTAATTTTTTTAATGTTTAAACAAAATAACAATATAGTATAGGACATATAAGATTTGTAGAAGCAAAATATATGACAACAATAGCACAAATACTGGAAAGGAAGAAATGGAAGTATACTATGGTAACATTCTTATATTATTTGTAAAGTGGCATAATTATCACTTTGAGGTAGACGGTGATAAGTAAAAAAAAGTGTATTATAAATTCTAAAGTAATCACTAAAATAAGAAAACAAAAAGCAATAGCTAATAAACCAACAAAAAAAAGGTAAAATTGAATCACAAAAAATATTTATGTAACCCAAAAGAAGGCAGCAAGAAAGGGAAAAGGGAATAGAAAACACATGGGGCAAATAGAAAACAAACACCAAAAGATAGATTTAAACCTAACCATACCAATAATCACATTACATTTAAATGTCTAAACCCCAATTAAAAGCAGAGCTTGTCAAATTACCTGAAACCATAAAACTCAACTATATGCTGCCTACAAAAAAAAATTCAAATACAAAGACACAAATAAAAGTAAAAGCATGCAAAATTATATATCATGATAACCCTAATTAAAATAAAGCCAGTGTGGCTATTTTAATATTAGATAAATTTTAGGACAAAAAAATAGATTGCCAAAGATATGGAAGGTCATTCCATTACAATAAATTGGCCAACTGATCCAAGTTGATATATCAAGTTGATATATCCAACTAATATAAAAATTTTTATATTTATGCATCTAACCACAGTTTCAACAAACATGAAGAGAAAAACTATTAAAACTATAAGAAGAAATAAATAAACCCACAATTACTGTTAGAGATTTCAAAACTCTTTTCAGTAACTCACAGAATAAGTAGGTGAAAAAAATCAGGAAGGTTTATATTTAAACAACACTATTAAATAATTTGACCTAATTGTCAACCATAAAATACTCCCCACCCAAAAACAGCAGAATACATATTCATTTCAAGTATACTAAGAATCTTAACCAAGATAAACCATATTCAGGACAGTGATACAAGTATTACAAAATAGAAAAGGATTCGAGTCAAATAAAGTATGTTCTCTAACAGCAATGGAATTAAATTATAAATCAATAACAAGAAAATGTCTAAAAAAATTACAAAGCTAGGATGCCTGGGTGGCTCAGTCAGTTAAGTATCCAACTCCTAGTATCAGCTAAGGTTATGATCTCAGGGTTGTGAGATCAAGTCCCCCTGTCGTGCTCTGTGCTCAGCACAGTCTGCTAGAGATTCTTTCCCCTCTTTCCTTCCCCCCTTCTCTGCTCCTCTCCCTGTTTGTGTGCTCTCTCTCATAAATAAATACATAAATAAGTAAATATCTTTTTTATAAGTAAATGATACACTCCTAAAGAACCCTTAGGTCCAATAAATCAAAAGGGAAATTAGAAAAGAATTTAAAATATCAGGTGCCTGGCTGGCTCAGTCTGTGGAGCATGCAACTCTTGATTTAGGATTGTAAATTCAAGTCCCACATTGGGTGTAAAGATTACTTAAAAATAAAAAAATCTTTTTTAAAAAAAGAAACTATTTTAAATTAAATATAAATTAAAACACAACTTATCTAAATTTGTGGATGCTGCTACCACAGTACTTTGGGAATATTTTTAAAGCAATAATCACCTATATTAGAAAGAAGAAAAGTCTCATATTCTGCCTTAAGAAACTAGAAGAAGAAGATCAAATTAAGCCCAAATTAAGTGGAAAGAAATAATAAAAATCAAGGCATAGATCAATGAAATGTAAAACTAAATTGTAACAGTAAAAATCAGTGAAGCCAAAGGATACTTTTTAAGAACATATTTTTAATTGGCAAACCTCTAACCAGATTAATAACAAAAGGAGAATAGACAGGAATGAGAGGGGTGAAATGACTACCAACCGTATGGATAGTTAAAGGATAATGAGTGAAAATTAATCCTTATAAGACAACAAACAAAAGCTATTTTATGCACCCAATCATAAAAGAACCCAAATACATGAAACAGGTAATTACAAACATAAAGGAACTGATCAATAATAATACAATAATAGTAGGAGACTTTAACACCACACTTACATCAATGGACAGATTATCTAACAGAAAATCAACAAGGAAACAATGACTTTGACTGGATCAGACGGATTTAACAGATACATTAGGAACATTCTGTCCTAAAACAGTGAAATACACATTTTTTTTCAAGTGCACATGAACCGTGCATGGAACAGATCACATATTAGGCCACCAAACAACTCAACATTCAAAAAGACTGAAGTTATACCATGCATCTTTCCTGACCACAATGCTATGAAACTAGAAATCAACCACAAGAAAAAATATGGAAAGAGAAAAAAATACACAGAACTTAAAAAACATGTTACTACACAATGAATGGGTCAACCAAGAAATCAAAAAAGAAATAAAAATTACGTGGAAATAAATGAAATGAAAACACAACAGTCCAGAATCTTTGGGATGCAGCAAAAGCAGTTCCAAGAGGGAAGTTTATAGCAATACATGTCTACTTCAAGAACTCAGAAAAATCTCAAGTGAACAACCTAAACTTACATCTAAAGGATCTAGAAAAAGAAAAACAAACAAAGCAGAAGGAAGAAAATAATAAAGATTAGAGAAGAAATAAATGACATATAACCTAAAAGAACAATAGATCAATGATACCTGGAGCTGGCTCTTTGAAAAGTCCACAAAATTGATAAGCCTTTAGCCAAACTCATCAAGAAAAAGAGAGAAAGGACTCAAATAAACAAAATTGCAAATGAGAGAGAGGAGAAACAACACAACCACCACAGAAATACAAACAACTGTAAGAGAATATTATGAAAAATTATATACCAACAAACCAGACAATGTAGAAGAAATGGATAAGTTCCTAGAAACGTATAACCTACCAAAAATGAAGCAGGAAAAAAATAGAAAATTTGAACAGACCAATTTTCAGCAATGATACTGAATTACTAACCAAAAAACTCCCAACAAACAAAAGTCCAGGACCATATGGCTTCAGAGGCAAATTGTACAAACATTTAGAGAAGAGTTAATACCTGTTCCTCTCAAACTTTTCTAAAAAACAAAAGAGGAAGGAAAGCTTCCAAACTCATTCTACAAGGCCAGAATTATACTAATACCAAAAACCAGATAAAGACACCACAAAAAAAAAGAGAGCTACGTGCCAATATCCCTCATGAACACACATGCAAAATTCCTCAACAAAATATTGTCAAACATAATCCAGCAACACATTAAGAAAAAAATCATTCACCACAATCAAGTGGAATTTATGCCTGGAATACAGGCGTGGTTCAGTATTCAAAAATCAGTCAATGTGATATATCACATCAATAAGAGAAAGGATAAAAATAATATGATCATTTCAACAGATGCAGTAAAAGCATTTGACAAAGTACTACACACATTCATGATAAAAAATCCTCAACAAACAATATTTAGAGGGATATCTCAACATCATAAAGTCCTTATATGAAAAACCCACAGCTAACATCATATTCAATAGGAAATAACTAAAAGTTTCTCCCCTAAGGTCAGGAACAAGACGAGGATGTCCACTCTCACCACTTTTATTCAATCAACATAGTACTGGAAGGTGTAACCACAACAGTCAGAAAACAAAAAGAAAAAAAAGGCATCCAAATTGGTAAGGAAGAGGTCAAACTTTCACTATTTGCAGATGACTTGAAACTATATATAGAAAACCCTAAAGACTTCACCAAAAAACAACTAAACTGATAAATGAATTCAATAAGTTTGCAGGATAAAAAAATCAACGTATAAAAATCTGTTGCATTTTTATATACTAATAATGAAGTAGCAGAAAGAGAAATTAAGACAATAATCCCATTTATAATTGCACCAAAAATAATAAATACCTAGGAACAAACTTAACCAAAGAGGAGAACCTGTACTCTGAAATCTATAAAACACTGATTAAAGAAATTGAAGATCACACAAAGAAATGGAAAGACATTTCATGATCATGGACTGGAGAATGAAATTGTTAAAATGTCCATACTACCCAAATAAATCTACAGATTTAATGCAATCTCTAACAAAATACCAACAGTATATTCCATAGAACTGAACGAACAGGGGCGCCTGGGTGGCTCAGTGGGTTAAAGCCTCTGCCTTCAGCTCAGGTCATGATCCCAGGGTCCTGGGATGGAGCCCCGCATCGGGCTCTCTGCTCAGCAGGGAGACTGCTTCCTCCTCTCTCTCTCTCTCTCTGCCTGCCTCTCTGCCTACTTGTGATCTCTCTCTCTGTGAAATAAATAAAATCTTTAAAAAAAAAAAAAAAAGAACTGAACAAACAATCCTAAAATTTGTATGTTTGGAAACACAAAAGACTCCAAATGGCCAAAGCAATCTTAAAAAAGAAAAACAAAACTGGAGTATCACAATACCAGAATTCAAGTTTTATTACAAAGCTGTAGGAATCAAAACAACACACAGTATGTACTGACAGAAAAACAGACACATAGATCAATGGAATGGAACAGAAAACCCAGAAATAAACCCACAGTTACATGGTCAATTAATCTTCAAAAAGTAGGAAAGAATATCCAACGGGAAAAAGACAGTCTCTTCAGCAAATAGAGTTGGGAAAAATGGACAACTACATGAAAAAAATGAAACTGGACCATTTTCTTATGCTATACACAAAAATAAATTCAAAATGGATTAAAGGCTTAAATGTGAGACCTGAAAGCATAAAAATCCTAGATGAGAAGATAGGCAGTGATTTCTCTGACATAGGCCCTAGGAATATTTTTCTAGATATGCCTCCTTAGGCAAGGGGAAAAAAAGCAAAAATAAACTATTGGGACTACAGCAAAATCAAATGCTTCTGCACAGCAAAGGAAACAGCCAACAAAACTAAAAAAAATACCTACTGATAAGGAAAACATATTTGCAAATGACATCCATATTTGGTTAATATCCAAAATATATAAATAACTGATAGAACCCAACACTCCCCCCAAAAAATTAATTCAATTACAAAATGGACAGAAGACATGAGCACATATTTCTCCAAAGAAGACATCCAGAGAGCCAACAGACACAGGAAGAGATGCTCAATATTACTCAACAGGAATATGCAAATCAATACTACAGTGAAATATAATCTCACACCTGTCAGAAAGTCTAAAATCAAAAAACACAAGAAACAACAAGTGATGGAGAGGAAGTGGAGAAAAAGGAACCCTAGTATACTACTGGTGAGAATGCAAACTCATACAGCGTCTCTGAAAAACAATATGGAGCTTCCTCAAAAAATTAAAAATAGAACTACCCTATGATCCAGAAACCTCACTACTGGGTACTTACCCAAAGAGTGGAAAAACACGAATTCAAAAAGATACATTCACTCCAATGTTTATAGCAGCATTATTTATGATAGCCAAATTACAGAAGCAGCCCAAGTGTCCTTCAATAGATGAATGGACAAAGAAGAAGTGGGGTGTGTGTGTGTGTGTGTGGTAAATGGAATACTACTCAGCCATAAAAAAAGAATGCAATCTTGCCATTTACAATGAGATGGATGGAGCTAGAGAGTATAACATTAAGCAAAATAAGTCAGCTGGAGAAAGACAAACACCATATGATTTCATCCATATGTGGAATTTAAGAAACAAAACAAGCAAAGGAAAAGAAAGAGAAACCAAGAAACAGATTCTGAACTATAGAGAACAAACTGATGGTTACCAGAGGGAGGTGGGTGGGGGATGGGTGAAATAGGCAACTAACGAGGGCACTTGTAATGAGCACAATTATATATGGAATTTTTGAATCACTATACAATACACCTGAAACTCATACAGCACCATATGGTAACTATACTGGAATTAAAACAAAAACTTAATTAAAAAAAAAACCTGTAAAAGCTCACTCAAAAGAAATAAATAGGGAATCAATGGGAATGGATGAATGTGAACCTCCAAAAAACCCTCTCCTCTGAAAAAGCAACAAGAATACTGGCAAAAATCATTTCAGTGCTATAGAAATAACAAAAGGCTTGTCACAATCTGCAGAACACTTATTCAAGACAAAAGACAATATCGGTAGGAACAGTGAGCTTTGTGGTATTTTAACTTGCTCTATTTCCCCTGCCCCCCACCATTCCACAGTTCTGCAGTAGCCTTGTAAATTTAACAGCCCACAATTACACCTGAAAGTCACTAGAGAGGACAGAATAGGTTTGGAGCTCCGCCAAAGTTCCACTCCAAGAAACCTGTCATTATTTTACCTGTTTTGTGGTTCCCTGGAGGACCCACTCATAAGGTTTGTCTTTATTTGACCTGACTCAGAGCTTACCTACTGCAGACAGTCTTTCTCCAAGGGCATTTGTCAAAAAAAATCAGCAGCATTTGTTTGACATCATGGCTGCCTGATCCAGTAGATTACAGTTGGGCAAAAAAAAATATTCTAATCAAAAATCTTAAAAGGAAGGCTGGGGAATGATGTCCATAGGGGACATTATGGACTAAAATGTATCTCCCCAAAATTCATATGCTGAAGTCCTAACCCTAATACCTCAGACTGTGACTGTATTTGGAGACAAGGTCTTTAAAGAGGTAATTAAGGTTAAATGAGGTCATAAGGTTGGGACCATAATCCAATATGACTGGTGTCTTTATAATAAAAGCAAGAGACACCAGGAACGTGCACACACAGAGAAAAAGTCCATGAAGATACAATGAGAAGGCAATCTGCAAGACAAGGAGAGAGACCTCAAGAGAAATCAAACTTGCCAACAACTTGATCTTGTACTTCTAGCCTCCACAACTATGAAAAAATAAACTTCCATTGTTTAAGCAACTCAGTCTGTGGTGTTTCATATTTGCAGCCCTAGCAAACTAATATAGGGAGCTCTGAAAATTTCTTACATACCAGGATATCTAGAAGGCCATGCACATGTGTAAAGTGTTCCCATGCCCAGAGCCAGATGCATGCTCAGAAAAGCCCTGAGAAGTCTATAAGCTTTCATCCCTAGCGGACTTTGAGACTCTGCATAAGAAGTAAAGGCTAGGGCAAATTGAAAATTGTCTGAGTGTTGAAGGCATGCCTCAACATGCACACAGGATTCCCCAGGAAAGACAGATTTATTGGTTCCAGACATTTAAGAAAATCACCATTCCAAAACTAACTGAGCACTAGACACAGCAGAAATTTCAGTGGCCACATATGACAAAGAATAAAGACTTACAGAATTAGTTCATAAAAACTATTCAACAAGCAGCAATAATGACAAAACTTGAGGTAGGGTGAGGAGGAAGGAAGAAATTTTTATTTCCAAAGCTGTGACATTATATTATTTAAAATGTATTGTTTTCAATAAAAAATTATAAGACATCCATATAAACTAGAAAGTTTTCACACAGGGGACTAAAAGTAGGTGACACCAAATGTTGGCAAGATTGTGAAAACTCTCACACACTCCTGGCAAAAATGTAAAATGCCATAACGACTTTGGAAACCAGATTAATAGTTTCTCAAAAAGTTAATCACCTACTATACAACCCAGAAATTTTACTCCAAGAGAAATGGAGCATATCCAAAGACTTGTCCATGGCTATTCATAAAAGATTTACTGGTAACAGATCACAACTGGAAACAACCCAAATGTCCATCAACAGGTGAATGGATAAACAAATTATGATAGTCTACATAATAGAACACTACTCAGCAATTAATGACCTCTTGATACATGCAACAATTTGGATGAATCTCAATATAATTATGCTGAGAGAAAGATGTCAGAGAAAAACATATCGAATGATTCCATTTATGTAAATTCTAGAAAATTTAAGCAAATCTATAGTGACAAAAAGTAAATCCATGGTTGCCTGGGCATGGAGAGGAGGTGGGTAGGGATGAATGGATGGATAACAAAAGGGCATGAGGAAACCTTTGAGGTGATGGATATATTAACACACTGAGTTGTGATGTTTCACACATGATATACATGTGGAAATTTAATAACTGCAGTTATTATGTATAATTAATTTTATGCCAATTATACCTCAAATAAAACTATAAAACATATTTTAGCTAATATCTTCAGGAACTCTCTACACTTGGATCAAGATTCTTTTAGCAAATATAAATCCATATTTCAAACAGAGTTTTTTATAAGTATACATTTATATGGTTTTCTTATGGATTGTATCATAAAAATATTACAGAGTTTATTATCATAATTTTTACATTATAATAAAGCTGACAAAGAGCTCCAAGTCTGAGTAGAAATGTCACTTCCTCCACTTGGGCTCTGGTTTGCACCACATGTACATATTCAGGAACCTAGGATAAAGGTGCAGCAAAATTATTCCCTAGGATAAAGTGTCCAAGGGAAACTCTCCTCATCACAACAGCAGAGACATGGGGTAGGGGGCATTTAAAATCCTTTTTTTGTGGGGTGCCTGGATGGCTCGGTCAGTTGAGCATCCGACTCTTGATTTTGGCCCAGGTCATGATCTCAGGGTTCTCGGATTGGGCCTTGCATTGGACCCCCCCACTCAGTGGGGAGTCTGCTTGGGGATTCTCTCCCTCCTTCTGTCCCTCCCCCCTTGTGCCCTTTATCTCTCTCTCTCTCTCTCTCTCTAAAATAAACAATTTTTTATTTTTTTTTTATTTTTTTTTTTAAAGATTTTATTTATTTATTTGACAGAGAGAAATCACAAGTAGATGGAGAGGCAGGCAGAGAGAGAGAGAGAGGGAAGCAGGCTCCCTGCTGAGCAGAGAGCCCGACGCGGGACTCGACCCCAGGACCCTGAGATCATGACCTGAGCCGAAGGCAGTGGCTTAACCCACTGAGCCACCCAGGCGCCCTAAAATAAACAATTTTTTTAAATCTTTTCTTGTTTCGCATCTACTAACATCTCTTTGTCCAAAGCCAAGCTGAGTCCAAAGTCGAGAGATGAGAAGGACACTTCTCCCACAGCAGTGACAGAAATGAAGTGGGCCTTTTCTTTTAATGTTTATATTGGGAATCCGCCACAGTTCACACTCTTTTTTATAAAATCTATGACCTTCCACATACAAAATATATTCCCCCATATCCAGCCCCCCAGAGTTTTATCCAAATTATGACATCAGACTCAAGAATCAAGATTTGCATGACTGACCCAGGTTCAGTTGCAGTTCCTCTTTCTCTGGAAAACTATGAGTTACAAAGACAAATCTTTTTCACATAATCCACATACAACAGAGGAACAACATATCTACCTGAATACTCCTCCCTTTTAAGCAAAAGGAATACAAAGCATATAGCAATCACTGGCAATAAAAATCCTGAAATCCCACTCAGCAAATGTTGTCAGTTTCCTTTATCTTGATGATTGAGAGTGTCCCTTGAGTAGGCTCTATTCTGGCCTGGGAGAGCCTTCTTTATTCATTGTTTTCCATGGTTCTCAACTTGACCTTCGAAAACACACCCTCTTCTACATTTTCCTTGGCAAATTTGAGGAGGACACTGGAGGATGTGTCCCTTGGAGCGGCTGAACACCTTGTCTATAGAATGTTAGAGGCTCATTTCTGACAATCTTAGTCTCTTTTGGTCCAGAGACTATCAGTATGACTTTGTCAATACAAATTTCTCAGACATTTTGTGAGTTTTCTATATATTTGATTCCAGTCAATTCCATGTGCCAAAACCACACTCATTTCTAAGATAGGTCCTTCTCTCTCTTCACTTAACCACTAGTGCTTTGGGCCTATCACGCTGATGTGCAATCATGCTTTTATGCTTTTTAGAAGACCTTATGTCTTAATGAAAACTTCAAGTAAAATATTTGTAATAAAAGACCAGGGTTTTTCTCACAATTCACAATTATAGATGGATACTTTTGTAAATTACAACAAAAAATCACAGCAATGTCAAAATTTTTATAAAATTCTCTAATATTATATCTTCTTAGCTTGATCTAGCCCCTCCCTCCCTCTATAACCTCGCTTCCATCTTTTTCCAGCTCATATCTTTATTCCAGCAATAGTAAACTTCTGTTCTGCTCTTTAAACACACCAAGTCATTCTACCTCAAAGGTTTTACATTAACTGTCCCCTAAAATCGGACATTTTCCCCTCTAATCTTTGCCCATCTAGTTCCTTCTTGCAATTCAAGTTTCAACTGAAATATCTCCTCAGAGAGACCCTTTCTAATTCTAATTAAGATATCCCCCAGTAACTCTCTAGCATATCATTCTGCTTTATTTTATTTATAATACTTACCACTGGCAAATATTCCTGCACATTTGCTTGTAGCATTTGTTATGTCTCTCTCCCTCACTGTCTCCTCCCACTAAGAACTGTGAAAGATGAAATCATGTGCACTGTATCCACTGCTGTATCCTAGAAGCTATGTCAGTGACCAAAGTTCTCTTGATTAAATCAATGAATGGTGAACAAATGGGTAATTTAAAATGTGAGGAGTATGAATTAGATAGATACAGATATAAATATGAATGGCGGGATGGATGGATGGATGATAGGCTCATATATTTAAAGTTCATCAGCATATATAGGTGCTAACTGAAGTAAAGAGTTAGGGCTCTTAAGAAAAGAGTCTATTGAGAATAAATGTCAGGATAAAACTCTAGAAAATATCAACATTTATTCCCAGGGAGAAGGAAAGGAACCAGTGAAGGAACCTGGGGGGGGGGGGGAGAATATCAGAACAGTAAAAAAGAAAAAAAAAAAATGAATGGTTGTGTTCCAGAAACCAAAGAGAGTTTTAAAAATCAAAAATGTCAAATATTGTGGAAAAATAAGCTAGTGCATGAGCAGAGACCATCAGATCTGGCAATTAGATGTTGAAAAACTAGTGGGTTCTGGAGCAGAAGTTTTAGTGTGGTCCAGGAAAGGGATGGAGGTAAGAAAATGGGAAGAAAAGGTACTCTTAAAATATTGGGCTGTTGGATGAGGCTGTAAGATATAGGCACTGGTCCAGCTAGAAAACCATCCAAATGTTTGACAGTCTGAGTGGTGGTCTGGATGCTTAGGAAAGATGGGTCTTTGGCAAATGAAGAGAAGAAAAAAAAATCCAAGAATTAGCTAAAGCAGGTTTCTAGTGATTGGGGGAAAGAAAACATCAAAAATAGGTTTTTAGTTGTTTTCATTTTTGTCCTACATGATTTCAAGCTATCAATTTTCTCCTATAATCATTCAGGGCTTATAGTAATCATGACCTCACAACAGCAGACAATCTGGTGAGCTCATGCATAATCAGTTGACAAACACAAAGCAGCTTTGTTAACCACTCATTTTGACTCTCTACTGGGCCATTTCAAGAGTCCAAAGAGATCATGTACATGAAAGTACATTGCCAGCTATAAAGGAAATACAGGGAGAACGTATTACTTGGGCTCTACTTGGATCAGTGATTGGTCTGGAGAATTAGAAGCATGGGTCCCTAACCATCTTTGTTAAATAAAGGGTCACTTGGCTACCAGAGGTCTGGCGTATAAAGAATGCAGAAAGAGCATTGCATTTCTTGCTGTCAGTGCCCTAAAAATAAGTCATGGTATCTGGTGAAGAATACAAGCAGTGCCTGCCAGGCCTGTCTCCACCACTATCTCTCTTGAGATTTGGAGACAGAGTTGCTTTACTGGCCACAGGTCATAGTAAGGCAATCAGAAAAATAAGTCCAGGGAAAATTCATCTATCAGTTAATCTCATCAGTTTTTCTGAGCACCAGTGATAGGTAAGGCCCTGATCTAGGCAAATTTTTGTGACTGAAAGAATGTGAAATTTGGTCAGATCAAACAGATCTGAGCTCAAAATATCTGTACCATTGATCAGCTATACAATCTTCAATAGATCACTTCACCGCTCTATTTCTCGGTTTCTTCAGCTATAAAGTGGGATAATAGTGCCTATCAAGCAGTACTGTTGTCAGAATTAAATGAGGTAATGTATACAAGCCCCCAACACAGTGTTAGCTCAGAGCAGGTGATCAGAGAATTCATTCTTTCACTAGGCGATGTGGGACAGAAGAGCGGGAAACAGCATGGTAGAGTCTAGGTACATAACTGGAAGTGGATGTGACAGGGCTCGAACAAAAATAAAGATCAAGCACTACGCAAGTTCACAGAAAGGTAAGATCACACCATACCTATGCTTGTAAAAGAAGAAACAGGCACTGAAAGGTGAAAATGACCTTGAAAGGTGAAAATGGCTTTCTCATGAAGGGAATTCACACTTTTGCACTAATGTGTCCTCAAGACCATCATGATAGAGAGTGGACGTGTGGAAGTAATAGGGTGCCAAAAACACTACGAACACTAGGAAAGTGAAAGGTCCTTTCGTGGTATCTCTGGAAGAACAGGACCTAGACACTGTGGCAAAATCAATTACAAAATAAATGCAATTTCAGCCTAATGATTAACAGTTTCTTTTCTGCATGTATTAGTGGAAGTAGAAACACTATTTGGAAAAGTATGAAATCATTGTACCTGATTCTTTGAACTGAAGTCAAAATGAGAGCTACCATTAATATTAGCATGATTTTTAAATTCTACATGGAATTGGATGCATTGTGCTCCAATGGAATTCTGAAATGAGGTCAACTTCTGGCAGGTCACACGACTAACTCTATTAAGCCACTGTTCTGTGATCAGCTCCATATGCGTCACCCTTCTGCTGGGTAGTTTTGTGCTCAGTCTAAAGATGTTACGAAAAATAGCAAAATTTTGGTATATTGTCAAAGGTCAGAAAGTATTTAAAAATCAAGATACAAATGTATAATTGTTTTAAAAACTGAAAACAAAATATCACCTATAAGTTTATTGTAAAATTATTTTAGTCCTCCCAATGAAAATCACCTAGGAAAAAGAAATCTATCGTTGCAGTGCCTGAGACTTGATTGCATATTGGATTAGAACAAAATTAGATACTGGAGCTAAATGGGAAAAATTTCAAATATGGAATAGTTATTTTATGGAATTACTGTTCATTTCTTAAGTATGATAATGGTTTTCAAGTTATTCAGGAGAATTTCCTTACTCTGAAAATATTCGAATGTCCTGACATCTGCAACTAACAACTTTAAAAGGCTCAGAAAAAAAATTTTATATATATATATATATATATATATATATAATTACAAATAATATCTTTGTATATACAAAGATATTTATATTGTATATATGTATAAATATATGTGTGAATATATATAAAGATATATATGTATAAAGATACATATATATATATATGCACACACATACAGAGAGACAAAGACAAGGAGACAGAGTCCCCAAATGTAGCAAAATGATAACAATTGTTGAATGTAGGTGAGTATAAATATTCATTCTACTATTCTTTCAACTATTCCTTATATTTGAAAATTTTCAAACTAAAAAATTGGTAAAATAAAAATATTCTATTCTTTATCTTATCTAATTTTAATTTAAAAATGGCTAAGATTACAAGAAATCTAATCAAATGACAAATAAAAGAGGTTCATAAACATTCATTACATGCTTTCTAGAAAAGTACTAGATATACCAGGTGAAAAAAATCTCAATTTGAGGGACACCTGGGTGGCTCAGTTGATTGGGTGACTCACTCTTGATTTCAGCTCAGGTCATGATCTCAGGGTTGTGGGCTCAAGCCCTACGTTATGCTCTGTGCCCAGCGGGGAGTCTGCTCAAGATTCTCTCTCCCTCTGCCCCTCCCCCACCCACTCATATAGGCTTTCTCTCTCTCTCAAAAAATAAATAAATCTTTTTTAAAAATCTGAAGTTGAAAATTTTGTGCCCTTTGTCTCCCTTGTACTTCCTGATACTACACTGTTAAGCATGCATTCATTGATGGAGCTTGATAATGAATCCCAAGTTTGATGTAACCATTTATCTCCGTGTCATGCGAACAATTTTTATATTGATAATTTAGTTTTAGTGTTGCTATGAAACCATTATATACTAAAGTTTACTACTAATTCAACAGAGAGCAAACTTTCTAAGAGAAACCAATATTCTCCACTTATATTCTTCAGTAAAGAACCTAAAAATTAGGATTAAATCAAACTATGAAACAAAGAGGTTTATACAACAAATGTGCAAGAGAGAGGAGAGACAAAAGCACAATGTTCCACATCATACACCTTTGTTATGACACAATGCAATTGCAGCTATGTGGCAGGACAAGAGCCAATATAGAAATAAAGATTCATTAGTGCTTGCAAATATTCCTCAAGGTACCTATTGCTTTTCTGCACAGTAGCAAGTGCTTCTGATAAATAGTACATACAGATATAGTTGTTTCGTATATACAGTTTTACCCAAAATATAGTGTTTCAAGCTCTTCCAGTTTATCTAAAAAGGAAGGGATCAAGTTTCTGAATTCTTTTTTACTATGGAAAATGAATTTCAATTAAGGTAGACATACATTAGAATAAAATAGTCTTTGGGGCAAGGACATAAAGGTCGTAAGAGTAATGTCTTATGATGGTATTCCAAAATTCTCTACATTCACTGTGAAATGTATAAATGTAAAAATCGTACAATAGTTCACATAAATTATCAGGTAAGATGCAGTGAATGTGAATTTTGTTTAAAATATCTAAATTTACAATGAGTGAGCAAATGTATCATGCTGTGTTTATATATAAATTATTAAAAATAAGACGATGTGATTCTCCTTAAATTAATGTTCATATCCTTTTTATTAAATTATCAAAGATAATTCTCACATGTAAGAGCAGAACAGGGGAGTACACAAAAATTTTATGCCATTTCTATAATTTTGTTCAGAAAAATAACTCAGTCTAGATAGAAATCCTTCATGGAGGTCCTCGAAATGGAAATTGTAATTAGCAGCCTGATTGCCTGCTGTTTGCATATGTTAAACATACATCACATTCCCTTGTTCAGCACCTCCTTTGTCTAGAAATGTCAGTGTCTTGAGAGTGATAGTTAACATTTCAATAATATGATTTAGTCAGAAAAATCATACTGATAAGAAGCATCCCAAAATAAAATGATCTGCACCAGGAATTTGCACCTCTTAATTACAGGGTTGTGGTGGGGATGTAAGCACCAGAAGGGGGTGGTTGGATCAGGTCCCTTAAAACTCTGTAATCTGTTGCTTTATGACTCTTACAGGCTTAAAGATATAAAGAGGTATATTTTTTGTGGTTTTGAAAGTCTAGATATTTTTCTTTTTTAGGGGATGTAAAAATTACTTCGATTTTCTAACTTATTTTTCTTTTCCTGGAAAGAAGATAAATCTTCAAATGGTCTTCTCTTGTAAGCCTTGATATTCATTGCACCCATTAGGGGAAAAATAAATATGATAGTTTATTTCACAATGATAGCATATTATGATGGTGTTAGAAATACATTAACACATGGTAAGAGCAGACCTCTGATACTGATCGACATGGTTTTACAGGAGAGTGAGATAAATGGTTTGCTATCAGAGAGAAATAAGTGAAGCCTACTTCCTCTACTGATTTTGGGAAGTGACTATTATTGAACCAATGGAGCTTGAACAGGAGAGCTGGAATTAATGCACCATTTCCTTACAAACACTTAAAATCAACTTGCAACATACCATATTAGTAGTTACTTCCAATATTGCTTTGACTATCCAGCATCAATGTTTCCATGATTCCACAAATACCTCTCACATTTGCCAAATTCAAGGGTTTACAAAGAAAATAAGTTCTGATGGAGAGTAAAAATAGAGGATATTTGTCCCTACACTAGAATAAAAGCATGTTGATATGAAAAATATGCTCACCCTGGATTCTGACCCCCATGCTCTCAGTTGCTTGAAAATAATTATGATGGAGGTTTTCACCTTTCATCTTACTTATCTACAACCAGGAAAAGGATAAACCATTCAGCCAGACAGGTTATTGGCCCACAAGAGAATGATTCAACTGACCATCCACAGATTTAATTCTGTTTCTAGCTGGCCTTTGAATATAGGTAACTTCTCCAGCAATTTTCTCTCCATGTGCATAAAGATTGGGGAATTTTGTTTTTAGCATTTCATTTTGTAACTGTTGTCAGTTTTCTCTCTATCATTCCTTCCTCTCAATTTTTTTTTTTTCCGGAATCATCTCACACATCAAAGTCAAAACTGCTAAATTAATTCTAATTTGCCATCTTTTAGAACTGACATTTCCATGGAAAACGTAAAACTATTGGAAATTTTAAGAAAATGTGTCAAAAATCTACTTAGTTTGGCTTTCTATCAACATAAGTTGTTTCATTTTCCACTCATCAATTCATCAATATTTTTATCTCAAAGACAATTTTCATGAAAATTGTTATTAAATATCACTTTTATATTTCAAAATAAGAATGCTATGAAATGCAAACAACCTATATATCTCTATAAATAAGTTTTTATAAATGCAAATATACATTAGTATTTTAACTTCATGAAATGTTCATTGCACTTATTTCTATGGAAACAAAAAAAATAAACGTTTTTCATGTCTCTTTCATACTTATTATTTCTCTGTTAATAAGCCTCCATATACAGATGTGGTACCATCTAAAAGCTATATTTTGGGGTGCCTGGGGGTTCAGTTAGTTAAGTGTCTGCCTTCGGCTCAGGTCATGATCTCAGGGTCCTGAGATGGAGTCCCAGATTGGGCTCTCTGCTCAGCAGGGAGCCTGATTCTCCCTCTCCCTCTGCCTGTCTCTGCCTGCTTGTGTTATCTCTCTCTCTCCCCCCAGTCAAATAAATAAATAAAATATTTTAAAATATAGATAAGTAAATAAATGTTATATATTTAGATAATCCTAGATGCATTTTATTGGACACTAAATAAACCTAAAATCACTTCACTGTCTTTTTAAATTTTAGCTGTAAAACCAAGAGGATGATGATAAAATGTTAACATTCATGTTTAGGACCAACATATGCATGAATACAACATATTCAGACACTGATTTTATGTTATTCAAAAATGATTCCATTCCCTACTAACATTATAATAGAATTTTTTTCTTCTAGAAGGTTGTCAAGAAACTCAGTCACTATTATTCAAAGCCAGAGCTTAATAATGAAAAGTGGAAAATTTAGTCACATTCAGATACCAAAAGATATTGACCATCATGTGAAAATTTGAATCCTCCTTCTACTTATTCTCAAGTCAAAAATCTATATCCTGGTTTATAAGGCAGAAGACTCAGAATTTTTTTATTTCCTTCTTTGGATATTTAAACATCAATCATATGCAATCATAACTTGATAATTTTAGAAAAATAATAAAATTTTAAAACAATTTTATATGTTTATATTATTCAAGTTACCAATAAGGACATAAATCATATTAATTTAAAAATATTTGTTATTTGTATCTACATTTCTTAAATATCCCATAAGAAATTACTTTTTTTGAATATATGTCTTAATATACTATTTAAGGATTAGAATAATGAAACTCAAAAGTAAGATTATCACTATGAAAAAAGTTCTATATGATTATGAGATTCTTTGAAAGCCTCACAATTAAATTTTTATTTCAGAAATCATTACACATGGTAGGTTCATACACAGTTTGCAGCTTTTTTAAAATAACATTTATGAATTGTAGGTTTTAAGTAACACTAAATTTGTTAGCATAAAATGGAATATAAGCAGAAATACATATAGCTTTATATATTCATATTAAAAATCTGTCCATATAAAAAGTGCAAAATTACATTAGTCTTCTTAAAACAAAACATATTCAGAACTTATGTAATCAAAGTTCTGCTATCATTACAGAGTTGTCTGAGAATGTTGCACTTACTGCAATGATTTGCCATTGCACAAAATATTTTGGAGCACCTTGGAGCATTCTTTCCTCTCCTCAATAGTGGCAGATCTTAGTCTTTGAATGAAAATCTGATTTAGAAAAAGTCACACATCTATGACAACCAAAGTTGTCAAATAGATACCAATTTTTAAATACTTAAATAAGATAGAATTGATTTTTGTGTGCTTTCTAAAAATGTTTTAAGGCATTTTTAGAAATATTTTGAGATATTTGCTTCATTGGCATAAGTATTTAGCTCCCTAAAGAGGTCACCCTGAAAGAAACATCTATATGGAATCTTCATTTACAACTTACTTTGCAAATGCATAACATTTTATTTATACATTAAGAAAGGAAAAGAATGGGATAAACATTCCCTGGTGTTTTCTATAACTTTTTTTGTTTGATTTTCTAAATACTGAAATGTATTGTTTCACAGTAGGAATGAGCTACTTCAAAGATAAGTAGCTGAACTAGGTCAGAGATTTTCAATCTTGATACAAAATAATTATTGTGGGGGCCATCCTGAGGATTGCAGGTTATTTAGCAGCAAACTTGGCCTTCTCCTAGAAGATGTCAATAATACCCCCTCAGACATGACCATCAACAATCTCTCCAGACATTACCAAATATCCTCTGGAGACAAAAATAACCTCTTCTTGAAAATCCCTAGATTAAGGGATTAGAAATTCCTTCCAAATCCAAGAGCTTATAATTCATAAAACAATATAAAATACATGAAAAAATTGTTACACATTCTAAAGATTCAGCTTAAATAAGTATAAAAAATTAATGTCATAATTTTTCCAGTTGTACACATCTTCAAAAACAACTTTGTAATAAGATGATATGGTGACCATGTTTAAACTTTGCTGTCATAGGGCACAGCCTAGTAATATACTAAAAATATTAAGGTGCATATTAACACACACATACATACATACATACATACAGAGATATAGCTATAAACAATATTTGTATAAATCCATGCGTACTCTTAGCAACAAATGCCTTAAGACATGACCATTCAATTCTTGTCTAACAGTCTCTAGTATAGTGTACACTTTGTTATGATCAATACATAAGTTTCAAAGTGACCTTTAACAAGGAAAAGCTAGATAAAACAGATGTGGTCTCCGTTTATATAGAATCCTCCCCGACTTCTAACTCAACAAATAATGTCTTATGCTACTTACTTTCTCTGTAACACCCAAATTTCTGAAGAAGTTCTGTCTTTTGTTTAACCTACCATCACAGTTACTCTGTTAGGAACTAGATTTCAATCAAGTAAACAAAACATTTCCTAAGATTTAGAACTTCTTTTCAGTTACTAATTTTTTCTAAACATACACTTAGCATAAAAATCACTCATCACAAACTAACATTAAAAGACTATTAAAAACGCAATTGCAATTATATTTCAATGAAATAAACAGAATTACTATGAATAATAAGAGCCCAACATTTTGTTTTCTTCAAATAAACTTACCTCATTCCTGGTTAAGCCGATATAATAATAGATTACCTTGCCAGACGTTTCTACTGATGAAAACCAACCACAAGTTTCCATTTAGATCTACTGATTATTGGGAAAATATTACTACTAAAAATCTGTATCATAGATGAATTCATCATAGATGAATAAAAGATTCCCAGTGGTTAGAATTCCCTGTATACTGGAAAATACCATAAAATATAAGTTATTAAGAGTATAATATTATAGATTGTGACTGTGCCTAAATAAACCTGAAAGCTTGTCATA
This sequence comes from Mustela erminea, assembly GCF_009829155.1. Taxonomy (NCBI): domain Eukaryota; kingdom Metazoa; phylum Chordata; class Mammalia; order Carnivora; family Mustelidae; genus Mustela; species Mustela erminea. The sequence goes on from NC_045617.1 coordinate 31,489,099, forward strand.
AACTTGAAATGATATTCTGGTAAATTGACAAAATTAATATACAATTTTAAGTCACAATTGTTTAACCATAAAGAGGCTTCATGGGTGTGCTGCTTTTCTTTTAATTAAATTAAAAAGTCTCCTCTGTAGTTATTGATGTGTGAACATATTTCCATAGAGAATTATTTAAATGAAAAGCAAAGCATTCAAATACAGTCAAATATAATTGTTTAAAGATACCATATATTCATTCATTAGCAGAGCATTCTAATATAAAATCAAAAGTAAAGCATGCCATAGGTAATTATTACTGACTTAGCTGTCAGGTACTCAAATCAACTAAAAGGCCAATTATTCTGAAGATACCCAGAATGAAAAGCTCATTGCTGGCATTTGGTCATTTTGAGATAGTTACGGTTCCTTTTTATAGTAAATTAATTTCACAGTGAGAACATTTGTCATATAATTTCATATACTATTACTTATCCCTAAACTTTAAATCATTAACATTTGAAGAGATACACATTACCTTTAAGATGCAAATAAAATATTAAAAGAAAAATAGAGAATAAAACAATAAGTTAGAGTATTTCCTCTTTTTTTCCAGTTTCATCACCAGTATAATGCAAGAAACTCAGTATTGAAGAATAAGCCTTCTTTCAACTTAATAATCATAGCTGTGGTTGATTTCTCAACAGGGAATTGCACTTATGGGTGTAAGATATGTTAGAATGACCCAGTAAGAATACTAAAAACATTTTAGGAATTGTTTTCAAATTTTAACAAGCACTAAACAACCACCTGCAGAAAGCCTAAGTGCCAGGAAGAGAAAATGCTGTGTCTAAAACTGAGATCATACATTTGCAAATACAGTCTTCTCTCAACTCAGAGATAAAACTGCACAGTGACCCTAGTATATTAAATTCCTTCCCTAGGTTCTGCCTGTCTTCGGCATCAAATTATTTAAAATATCAGCTCAGGGAGAAAGAGTTTCAGACTGTTCACTCCCATGAGACTATTCACTGCTCCATGAGACCGTTGCCAGTTACCTTCCTGTCCATCTCCCAGTGGACTGGATCCCACACAGCAATGACTGTAGCTTATTTGTTGCTCTATCCCTATACTCTCAGTCTTAACATGGGTGTATTGGATTAAATAAAATAAAGACTTAAAAACCATGATGGTCAAAAAAAAAAAAAAAAAAAACCCATGATGGTTAATGGTCCTCACTTCTTGTTGCACAATGGAATTACCAGAAGACTTTTTTTTTTTTTTTAAGATTTTATTTATTTATTTATTTATTTGAGAGGCAGAGTGAGCAAGAGAGAGTGTGCACAAGCCAGGGAAGAGGCAGAGTGGGGAGAAGCAGACTCTCCACTGAGCAGGGAGCCTGTTGCAGGGCTTGATCCCAGAACTCTGGGATCATGTCCTGAGCCAAAGACAGATGCTTAACTGAATGAGCCACTCAGGTGTCCCTACCAGTAGAGCTTTTAAAATACTTATGTCCACACCACTTAAATCAGAATCTCTGGGATGGGAGGCTCTGAGATCTGTTTTGTTTTAAAATCTTCCCAGATACGAGGGGCTGAGGACAAGGGAAAAGGAGGGTCTGTTTAATGTTTCAGTTCTGCAAAATAAGAAAGTTATGGAGATCCATTTCGCCACAGGGTATTTATATTTAACACTGCTGAACTATACCCTAAAAAAATGGTTAAGATGGTAAAATTTGGAGTATGTGATTTTTACCACAACAAAAAAAAATTTTTTTGAATCTCCCCAGGTGATTTCACTGTACAGTCAGAGTTGAGATCCACTTGTAAGTACATGGAGAATGTTAAGGTTTCCCACACCACCAATTCTGTTTCTTAACTGGGAGGGAGGAAGGGGAAAAGAAAGACTTCACAGTTATTTCTGACCCATTTCCCAAACTGTGCCAAAAACTACTAGTCCCTAAAAGAAGGTGTCTAGGGCTAAATAAACTTCAGAAAATCTAATATGTTGCCAGAATCAAAACGCATATTAGAATATTATAAAACTTAAAGAAACTGTGCAATGAAGAAGCATGTTTAACTTATTTGTTCCCAAGACTCATTTGACTACATTATTATGAAAGAACGCTTCCACTCAAAATGTCTTTAATACTTGAAAATGAAACGCAGCATAGAGCAATGCCCCTCAAACTTCGGCCACTTTTGAGTACTAAAATCCCAACAGCAGGCCTGAAGAATTCAAATGACTCAAAGAGCAGTGAACAAGTCACCAATGATTATAAACCATCACTAATGCAATATAATATCTGTAGTGTCTAGATATATATTCACAATTATTGCATTCTATTATAGGCTGCTGTTTTGTGATGGAGAAACCTACTCCTCTTACCTGTCTCTCAGATGTTCAGGAGGCGAAATCCTCACATGTCCCAGTAGCACAAATGGGCCTGGCCCTACATCTTGCCTCTTCTCCTCACTCCCAGCAAGTTGCCTACCATGCTATATCCTGTTACAGGTCAGTGGTTCTTCCCATGTACATCACAGGACAACATCTTACGTGTACTCATTTGTTAAACAATACATTCCACCTGCTGATCAAAATTCGGTTTTGCAGTACACAAGTGTTCAGTGAGACACAGTGTGAGAGCCACAGCCAAAGGGGGCTAGACCTGCTTTACATAAGGCAGTATTCACTCCCATGTGTCTGTCTACAATACACATAGGGAGTAGTCTGCAGAAATACAGGCCTTGGATCCATCCTTGCCCGTGCTTAAACCAGCACTTTCCTGAAGAGCGATTTTGCAATAACTTGCTTGCTTCTATGTCATCTATTTCAGTAAAACAAAAAGCATTAGTATTCTATTTTTTTTAAGCATTAGCATTCTAAAACCAGAAACAACGTAGGTGTGAAAAGGAACCTATTTTAATGTTTTCAATAGATATTTTATTCCCTTTGAGGGAAAAAGGATACATTTTTCAAATTTCATGCGGTCAAGGCATAAATCTGAACAAAACTACAGGCTGAATGATACTATTATAAAATCGGTGCACTGCTAAATTCTGTGGTGTATTTGAGAGGCACATAATTGGGTCCCTTTAATCCAGGCTGCAAGCCATTGTGTTCTTTCTCTCACAGTGAATTGCATGTCAGAATAGCCACCAAAAAAAAAAAAAAAAAGCATCACGATAACCCTGTTTTTCTCTAACTGTTATTTTGAAACGTGCTTGATGGTACAGTCAACTTTACAGTGTGGTTACTTAGCAGGAGTGAAATTATAACATTACAACATAAAAGAGTATTTACTTATACTCCCATTGAATAGCATTAAGAAAATCAAGCCCAAAACACAATTCACTTAAAATTTGTAACTCTCCCTGACCCCATTATAAGTAATGATGACAATCATAACATAATATTAAATACTGAACATTTATCTTAGGTAATTTTAATGATAAATGATATTGTGATGCCTGAGAACAAAATTCAGCTATAGATCTCTTTTGTTAATTAATCCCAATTAAATTAATCTTTTAGATTAATAAATGGCTTTTATTGTTTTTTATTGAGTTGACCAGTGAAATTAGCAAAAAAAAAAAAAAGAGAGTAATTATTTATCTAATCTAACTATTGGATAGGAAGTTTTTTCAGTTATTTGAAACACACCAGCTGAGGTTAGTATAGTTTTAACATTTTAGTACTTTATATGTTTATAATACTAACACCTTTCTTTTATAGGATGTTATGTAAATCATAGATAATCAATTAAAGTACGATTTTTTGATTGAGAAAAGGCAGTATTAGAAAATGCAATCAGAGGCGCCTGGTGGCTCAGTCAGTTTAGCATCCGGTTCTTGATTTTGGCTCAAGTCATGATCTCAGGGTCCTGAGGCTGAGCCCGTTATCTAGCTCCCTGCTAAGTGGGAAGTCCGCTCCCTTTTTTCTCCCTCTGTCCCTACCCTGGCTGGTGCTCACTCGCTTTCTCTCTCTCTTTCTCTAAAATAAATAAATCTTTAAAAAAAGAAAACACAATCATAGTTCATTTCATTGCTATTAAAGAGCTAAATCCAGTCTCTTTACACTATGAGCTTGAGTCTTGTTATAAATTATGTATATATTCTCTCATTTAAAAAATATACAATATCAAAAATTCGACTAAATGAAGGCTTAGGGGCTCATGTATCTTCACATGAAATGCAATGCCTACTTGAGGCCTTTGAATACGTTGTATCTTAACTACTGAGATCTGACTTAGGACCCGAAGCTGTTATTCTTAACTGTTAAAAAAAAAAAAAAATAGAAAAGCAAACCAAGGATCTGTCCTTTTAAAAAATGGGTTTGGTCTTCTTAAGCTATGCTGCTATAGTAAGCTACGTTGTCTCTGCATGCAAGTGGAAAGCAGGAGCAAAGAGTATTTTATATTTCTCATATTTTATATCATAATATTTTATACCCCCAAAAAAACTAGTGAGTAGAAATTTTTAAAAGAAGAGAATAGTAATAGATTCTTTAACTAAATATTCCCTCAAAACTTAATTTACTTGCATTATAAATGTTACTCCGGTAAAGTAGATCTAACTAACTTATGTCAGTGTAAGAGGTATCCTTCATTACTACTATATTCAAGGGCATTTTTGTTGCAGCAAAGCACAAATTAAAGTTTTTGTACAATAACCTGAACAAATCTTACATACATAGTTCCAAAATTCATCATCCAATAAAAGAAAAATATTGTTCTTTCAAGGTAGCACACATTTTGCTCTGGGAGGGGTCAACAATTTCTGGCTCCAGATACTAAGGCACACTCTGGCTTGCTCCCCAAAAGGCCATGTCATTCTTATACAACTTAATCAGCAGCTACACAGAAGAAAGCAACACTGCAATCTTTCTGATCATTTTAATGAGGACCCCTGGCTATTCAGTCACTGAAATATAATTGACTTGCTCTCCTCTTATTTTCATAATAGACACTCCAACCTAGACCACGTTTATTTGGCTATAAGAAATGTCAGGAAGAATTGGAACTTTTCTGAGTGTCCCCATTAAAACTGAAAACATGCCACCCTGTCTTTTACATGAGCTGCAATCATTTTGCGTTGGTCTCATTACACAATACAAGATGCAAATGTTTCAGTCACCCCTCTTACCAAACTGCAAGACCAAGAAAATAAGCACACCAAGAATGTCTTGTTTTATCGGTACCTTTTTCTTACACTTTACTATCATTTATCCAATGTTTTAGAAAACAGGCAATAGGAATAATACGTACAAATGTTATTTACGTTACGGATTTGTAGCAAGATTGCAAAGTAGAACTGATGACTTTCTTCTTAGTAATTAGTCCATTTTTATAAAATGCCAATTTTCCTCCAAGAAATTGTATAGTCGGTTTAAGGTTTCAGTAAATGGCATTTGCAAAATAACATTTAGGCTGAGAGGTTTGACTCTGCAAAACTGATGTGCAAAATTAATTACTGTAAACTTTGAAATAATGTGAGCCCAGCAAATTATTATTTTACATTTTGAGATTTAAAGTTTGCATTAGCTAAAACTAAACAATCAAGAACTACTTGATAACATGGAACTTCAAATACAATATAAATTTTAAAGTTAGTCTACCATGAAAATGCTGGTAATTTCATAAACCTTCATATAGGAAACTAAGTAAATTGCTGTGAGAAATTTTTTTCTTAAGATGAAATATTCAGAATTAAAATATCACTCCAGATTAAGTAATAATAATTCCATTCATTTCTATTTCAGTTAAGACAAATTTCTACCTATTTTTTGGCAAAAGTATTGAGAAAAAGGAATTCCTATATTGTTAAATAATTATGGAGGGAAGTTTAGCAATAACGGTTATTTTAATGGTCATTTTTTTTAAACTCAACAATTCCACTTCCATGATTATATCCTCTAGGTGAACAATGGCACACACACATGTCCACAGAGAATTTTGTATACACAGATGTTTGTGCATCATATTCAATATTTGCAAACAAAGAAAAAATATTAGTAACAAGTCAAATGTCCTAATGGAAAGTTGACTAAAGTGATGATTTATTTGTATAATTAAAAACTATATATCCATTAGAAAGAATAAGGCAGGACCGATATATATACTGGTCCAGATATATATATTTTAGTGGAAGATAAAGCTGCACAAAGTATATGGAGAATAGTCTCTTTTCAGAAATTAGTATACAAGTAAATGTATGTATAAACAATTCAGAGCCATATGAGTAAATTACTAACAGTGATTTTCTCTGACTAAATTTAAGAGTTCTACCCAATATTATTTGAACATTTATGATTCATTCATTCATTCAATCAATGTTAATTAAAGTACACAGTGTGTGAAGTAATTTTCTAGGGACCAGGGATATAGCAGTGAACAAAACAAAGCCATGAATTTGTGTTACTTTCAACATCAACAGAATAACTTTAACAACCCACTCATAGCAATGGACAGATCATCTAAGCAGAAGAATAACAAGGAAACAAGGGCTTTGAATGACACACTGGACTAGATGGACTTAATAGATGTATTCACAGCATTTCATCCTAAAGTCGCAGAATACATATTCTTCCCAAGTGCACATGGAACATTCTCCAGAATAGATCACATACTGTGTCACAAACCAGGTCTCAACAGGTACAAAAAAATCAAGAACATACCATGCATACTTTCAGACCACAACTCTATGAAACTTGAAGTCACCACAAGAAGAAATTTGGAAGAACTACAAATACATGAGGTTAAAGAACATAGAATGAAGAATAAGTATGTCAAGTAGGAAATTAAAGAGGAATCTTTTTAAATACATGGAACCAAATGAAAATGAAAACAGGACGTTCAAAACCTTTGGGATGCAACAAAGATGATCCTAAGAAGGAAGTAGATAGAAATACAGGCCTTCCTCAGGAAACATAAATAGTCTCAAATACACAACTTAACCTTACACCTAAAGGAGCTGGCAAAAAAACAGCAAATAAAGCCTAAAGCCAGCAGGAGAAGAAAATAAATAAAAATTAGAGCAAAAATTAATGGTATAAAAATTTTTTAAAAAATAGTAGAACATCAACAAAACTACGAGCTGGTTCCTTGAAAGAATTAACAAGATTGATAAACCCCGAGCCACAGTTAATAAAAAGAAAAGAGAAAGGACCCAAGTAAATAAAATTATGAATGAAAGAGGAGCAATCACAAATAGCACCAAAGAAATACAATTATAAGAGATAATGAGGGATTATAAACCAAAGAATTGGGCAATCTGGAAGAAAATGGATAAATTCCTAGAAATCTATAAACTAACAAAGCTGAAACAGGAAGAAACAGAAAACCTGAACAGACCCGTAACCAGCAAAGTAATTGAATCAGTAATCAAAAATCTCCCAACAAACAAAAGCCCCAGGTTGGATGGCATCCCAGGAAAATTTTATCAGGCATTTAAAGAAGAGCTAATAATTTTTTTTCTGAAACTATTCCAAAAAATAGAAATGGAAGGAAAATTTCCAAACTTTTTTTTATGAGGCCAGCCTTACCTTGATCTCAAAACCAAAGACCCCACTAAAAGGAGAATTACAAACCAATATCCCTGATGAACATGGATGCAAAAAAATCTCACCAAAATACCAGCTAATAGAATCCAAGAGTACATTAAAAGGATTATTCACCATGACCAAGTGAGATTTATTTCTGGGCTGCAGGGACAGTTCAACATCGGCAAATCAATGTGATACACCACATTAAGAAAAGAAAGGACAAGAACTATATGATCCTCTCAGTAGATACAGAAAAAACTTTTGACAAACTACAGCATCCTTTCTTGATTAAAAATTACTGCAGTATATGGATAGAGGGAACATGCACCAAAAACCATAAGATACCGAAAAATAAACCTAACTAAGGATGTAAAGACCTGTACTCTGAAAACTATAGAACACTTATGAAAGAAATCGAGGAAGACACTAAGAAATAGAAAAACATTCCATGCTCATTGACTGGAAGAAAAAAATTGTTAAAATGTCTATTCTATGCAAAGCAATCAACACATTTTATGCAATCCCTATCAAAATACCACCAGTTATTTTTCACAGAGTTGAAACAAACAATTCTAAAATTTGTCTGAAACCAGGAAAGACCCTGAAAATCCAAAGGAATGTTGAAAAAGAAAACCAAAGCAGGAGGCATCACAATTCCAGACCTCAAGCTGTATTACAAAGCTGTAATCGTCAAGACAGTATGGTACTGGAACAAAAACAGGATAGAGAATCCAGAAATGGACTCAAACTATACGGTTGACTAATCGTCAACAAAGCAGGAAAGAATATCCAATGGAATAAAGACAGTCTCTTCAACAAATGCTATTGGGAAAATTGGACAGCCACAGGCAGAAGAATAAAACTGAACCACCTGGTTACACCGTATACAAAAATAAACTCAAAATGGATGAAAGACCTAAATGTGAGACAAGTGTCCATCAAAATCCTAGAGGAGAACATAGGCAGCAACCTCTTTGGCCCTGGGCACAGCAACTTGTCGCTAGACATATCTCCATAGGCAAGGGAACAAAAGCAAAAATGAACTACTGGGACTTCATTAAGATAAAAAGCTTTTTCACAGCAAAGGAAACAATCAACAAAACCAAAAAGCAACCTATAGAATGGGAGAAGATATCTGCAAATATCTTATCAGATACAGAGCTAGTATTCAAGATCTATTAAGAGCTGATCAAACTCAATACCCAAACAACAAAAAATCCAGTCAAAAAATGGGAAGAAGACATGAACAGACACTTCTCCAAAGAAGACAGAAATGGCCAATAGACACATGAAAAAAGTGTCAGTATCACTCAGCATCAGGGAAATACAAATCAAAACCATGATGAGATACCTCCTTACACCAGTCAGAATGCCTAAAACGAACAATTCAGGAAACAATAGGTGTTGGCAAAGATACAGAGAAAGGGGAACTCTCACACTGTTGGTGGGAATGTAAGCAGGTACAACCACTCTGGAAAACAGTATGGAGATTCCTCAAAAAGTTAAAAACAGAACTACCTTATAACCCAGCAATTACACTACTAGGTATCTGTCTAAAAGATACTGACATAGTGATTCAAAGGGGCACATGCACCCCAATTTTATAGCAGCAGCATCCATAATAGCCAATAGCAAAGAGTCCAGATGTCCATCAACAATGAATGGATAAAGAAGATATGCTATATATACACATATATGTATGTACATATACATACAATGGAATATTACTCAGCCTTCAAGAAGAGTGAAATTTTGCCATTTGCAACGACATGGATGGAACTAGAAGGTATTATGCTAAGTGAAAATGTCAGTCGGAGAAAAACAAATACCATATAACTTCACTTATATGTAGAATTTAAGAAACAAAACAGATGAACAAGGGGAAGGGAAAAAAATAAAATAAGATAAAAACAAAGAAGGGGCAAATCATAGGTGACTCTTAACTCTAGGAAACAAACCAAGGGTTGCTGGAGGGAAATTGGGTGGGGGATGGGGTAGCTGGGTGATGGGCATTAAGGAAGCATTTGATGTAATGCGTACTGGGTGTTACAAGCAACTGATGAATAATATAGTATATATTAACTATATAACTATATAGTAACTAAATTGAATTCAAATAAAAATTAATAAATAAAAACAATAAAAATAAAATTGAAATTTTCTGGAATTTCAAATATTACAAGAAAATTAGGAAGAATCACTCATCTCATTATCCTTGTTGAAATTCTTTATCTTTGTCTTTTTGTTGCTCAAAGCATTTTTCTAAAATTAGACTAATCATAGCCAGATCTTATTAATAGAAGCCATCATTAAGACAATCTCTACTAGGGGCACCTGGGTGGCTCAGTGGGTTAAAGCCTCTGCCGTCGGCTCAGGTCATGATCCCAGGGTCCTGGGATTGAGCCCCACGACAGGCTCTCTGCTCAGCAGGGAGCCTGCTTCCCTTCCTCTCTCTCTGCCTGCCTCTTTGCCTACTTGTGATCTCTGTCTGTCAAATAAATAAATAAAATCTTTAAAAAAAAAAAAAGACAATATCTACTAGGTCCAACTTTTATAAAGAAGATTGCATATTTTATCATCCAAAGCTTAAAAATAGTTTTGTTAGTAAATATCTGTAGATGCAATTATATAAGAGTAATGAAATGCACTTGAGATTTCACTAGAAACCCTTTGTATGAAAATAAGAGGACAATATACATAAATATGACTAGGCAACGATACATGAATTTTTTTCACACATCTTAAATAATAATTAACCATAGTTAGTCTTACCTACATAACCACAAGGTAATATTAAGTTTCTGAGTCTGTAATATAATAATACCTTCTCAATTTACCACTAATATGTATTAGAAGCTTTAAGATTGACATTAATATTGCTAGAGTATACTGAATTTTATAAAAACTATTCTGTTTATTATGAAATGTGTAAAACTTAATATTAACTCATATAATTCTAATTTTATTAAAATCTACTGTGTATTCCCTCAAAATTTTCTTAACATATTTTTCTCCCTTAAATTAATAAAAAGCTTCTAAAAATTTTTTAATAAAACTTATTTGACTTAAATAAAAACTCACTGCACACATGAAAAGTAATAATTTTTAGAATGTACCTAAGGTTCATATTTGGGATGTTCTGAGCAATCTGACAGATGTAAAATACATAAGAGAAAAACACCAAAAAAGTCTAAATATCTACCAAGAAACCTTTTAATATAATGCCATGGTCTACTGGTAGTAAGACTAATCAATGTGAATGAAAAGGATCTGATATTTTAAACAGCCTCTAGTTGGAACGTGAATTCGTTTAAATCAGAAATGAACTGCCTTACCATGAACGCCCTAAGGTTCAAGAATTTGTGCTTCGGCTAGCTGTAATTGAACGAACTATCACTAGATGGCAGTGTGGGTCGACTAGCCAAATGTACACAAGTTCCTGGTCAGATTTGGTACAGACTCAGGACATTACCTCGCTGGATAACTTGTTATCATCAAAAATGTATCTCTTTGTGGGGCGCCTGGGTGGCTCAGTGGATTAAAGCCGCTGCCTTCGGCTCAGGTCATGATCTCAGTGTCCTGGGATCGAGCCCCGCATCGGGCCCTCTGCTCAGCAGGGAGCCTGCTTCCCCCTCTGTCTCTGCCTGCCTCTGCCTACTTGTGATCTCTCTCTCTGTCAAATAAAATAAAATTAAAAAAAAAAAATGTATCTCTTTGTGAATAAAAAAAAAAACACACTACCAAAACATAGGAAAAAGATTATGTAAATGTGCAAGATTTTAAACAAAACATACTCTAAGCAATTTTGCTGTGTTTTTACCTTTCTTAGTGTCTTAAACTTGAGAGGGCTTATGTGTGACACCCCTGGGAAACTTGTCTAAAAATCCCATTTCCAGCCCCTGCCTCCACCCTTAAGGTTCTTAATCATAAGTCTGAAATAAAAGACAGGTCCCGTGTTTAGGAAATATCTAAGGTGATCCCAATATGAACACTGCTCTAACATGAATCCCGAAAGAAATGGCACCTTACGAATCATGAGCTCCAGTCTACTCACTTATGAGGCCACAGTCTCCAGCCCCAACCCCTTTTTGCACTGTGTGCACATTTCAAATATTGTCATCAAATGTCAGTACACTGAAGAAATCCTAACAAGGGTAGAAACTGTTCCTGATGTTGGTTACAAGCTTATTCAAAGGCTGATCCCTTTCAAAACTAGCTGGCCAAGCAGAAACCCAGCACTGTCAACTACAATGAACTGTTAGTGAAGGAGCTTATCACACAATTCATTCCTAAAGCAAGGAGAGCTATACCGACCACCTCTTTCCATCTACTCACCATTCGGACTCTTTGAAAAATTCTTCTACGTAACTATTCTACTTCTAAAAATTTCACCTACATATTTCTAACCGGTGTCGACACAGAACCATTTCTGCCCACCTGCCTCCTCCCATATAGTTCTGCCTGAATCTGCCCCGCATTCACCTGCCCTGTTTCTGTTCACTATCTGCTACAGCTCACCTCAATCTGTCTCCTATAAAGTGGAATGCATGAGAAGTAACTTCTCGTATTTCCCAGTTAGGAACTGCCTTGATCCAACTACGGGCATTAGTGGCTGTCATCTGGGATTTTCACCAGTTTATATCTAGTATTGAGAAAATAGAATGAATGGCAGTTTTGAAGAGTAAAGGATCTTTAAGCCAATGATAATAGTGAATGTTTAAGCAAGAGCAGAGCAAGGTAGATATCACAGGGGTGGGGGAGGGTCTCCGGCAGCCAACCTAGGGAGCCAGAACACAAGCAGGATGGGAGGACCATCCCTCGCAAAGGAGAGCCTGGCCTGTGGTCTCAGAACCAACTCCGGTAAGAAAAACAAACGTGGTGGGGGGGGTGTGGTCTGGTGCTGGGAGTTAGATCCCAAACAGAGTACAGGGACAGAAAACTGGTTACATGGAGGACAGTGTGTGTATATGTGAATGTATGCATGCACACACACAAATACATATGCACACACATTCCCTAGCTCTTTCTACTGGAACAGCAACACCTCAATGTCAGTAAACAAACTTATTGCTCAGATATTAGTTTCTAAATGCCATTTCGCACTAAAAAGAACCAAAGATCCTTTGAAGAATGGGGTTCCAGGACTGAGGCAGACAAAGTACAAGATAAGCTTGAAATATTTTGTTGTCAGAAAGTATGGAAGTTTTCAGAGCATGATGGGACCATCTCAAAAGACTAGAGAAACCAGCTTGAAGAGGTTCTCATCAGCCAAATCTGGGATAATTGGAACTTTTAATTATGATAGAGTACAAGATTTTTGTCTTCTAAATAATAAGACATCACAAATTCCTACAGGAAGGGGGGAAGAAAGGAAGGAAGGAAGTCTGAAGAAGACCCAGATATTTACCTTGTTTGAAAGTACCTCCATACAAATACTTATTAACCACAGAGGGGGAGAGAGTAACTTTACAATGGTTAAGCCTGGCAAACAACATTTTAATCAGGTGAACAAAGGGAACATCACCAGTGATGGGACAATCAAAATTGTGTCACCCTATAATATACAGTGAAAAGAACAGTGTCACATCTTTGATATTCCTGCCGAAGGTGCACAACATGAATCTACTCATGAGGGAAAAACATCAGGCAAACCCAAATGCAGGAACATTCTGCAAAATAACTGTCCTGTAATCCTCAAGTTTCAGGTCATGGAAGACGGAAACTGTTACAAACTGAGGAGACTAAAGATAGATGACTCTAAATGCAGCATGTGATTCTGGGCTACGACATTTGCTATAAAAACCATTACTGAGACAGTTGGTAAAACTTGAATGGGGTATAAGCCTTCAATGTAGCAACCTACCAATGTTAATTTTCTGATTTTGATAGTTGTATTGTTGTCATCGGGAAACTGTCCTTATGTATAGGAACTACACAATAAGGTACTCAAGAGTGATGGGTCATGAGTTTGGCAATTTATTCTCAAATAGTTCAGGGCTTTAAAAAGTTCTTTTTACCCAATTTTAACTTTTTATAACTTTATGATTGTTTATAAAAATTAATAAAAGGGGTGCCTAGGTGGCACAGTTGGTTAAGTGTCCAACTCTTGGTTTCGGCTCAGATCTGATCTCAGGGTCCTAAGATGGAGCCCCACGTCCAGCTCCAGACTCAGTGAGGAGCCTGCTTAGGTTTCTCCCTCTTCCTCTGTCCCTCACCCCATGCTCTCTATCACTAAAATAAATAAATAAGTCTTTAAAAAATAATAAAAAATAAATTCATCAATCCTTTCTTTTTTCCCAAAAGAAAATTAAAACACATTCATTACAAGTACTGAAAGCAAAGATGTACAAAGAAAACCTTAATCATCTTTCTCCTTTCTTGCTCTGTCCCTATATACCATAGAAACAATGTTATCATCCTGGTATTTACACAAACATATATAAACATGCAGAGGGAATTTGCTATTAATGATCCTCTTGAAGAATGAATCTCTAGATCCCTGGAAGTAGCAGGAGTAAAAAGATGCAAAACAATCATCATGTACATATCCAATTTAACAAATAAAATGGTCCCCTTGGACCTTGGAATGCATAACAAAATTCTAAGTCTAGCTACGATTTCCCTTGGCTTTTCCCATTAAGGGCACTGAATTATGTGCCCAAATAGACTGACCCAGTACATGGAAGCTTCTGAAATTTAAAAGGAGGGGGGCTCACACTCTTCTGAAAATGTGAAAACCAACACATAAGATTAACCCAAAGTGAGATCTGGCCAGGGCAATATGGGCTGCTGCCCTGTCCTCCCAGTTTCTAGAAGTAACTGTATTCTTATTTCTATGAATGCTGTCTTCTGCTAGTTTCCCTTTCTTCCCAGCTATATCACTCTGCAGATTCAAAACATATTGATTTCACTAAAATGTCCACTTTTTCTAATATATCCTACTACCACACCACAATACTCAAGTCCCATCCTCCAAGTGGGATTGGTGTTAAGGACTTTTATTTTGGATTCTGATTTTATTATGCCAGTTTTATATCATCTCTGACCTGAATCATCATGACTTCCTCCATGGCATTGATATAACTACTGAGGACATGGATCCAAGCATTGAGCCCTGAAGTTTGTCCCTGAAGACCTCCCTTTAGTGCACAGAAACAGTCCAACCAGGTAGAAGTCCGATAAGTGAAAATGTCCTTCATTTTTTGATGGCAGGAAATTGTTTAAAGGTATATTTATTCTCAAATAGTTGTCAAGTACCAGTCTAGAAAACAGTTATACTACATCTGCCATATTATTTTGACCCATTTGTCTATTAACTCTAATAAAAAGTTAAATGAAATCGTCTTCCCCAACTTATTATTAATGCTTTATTCTTACTGATGCCTAGTGAGCCTTGAATCTGCTTCTAAGTACAACTATGTCAGTTTTACATAATCTATTGTAACTTTATCCAATCTTCATAGTAATCAAAGAAATGTAAATCAGAAAAGCAGTGATAATATGTCTTTTACCTATCAAATGTTTAGAGTTTGTAGTAATTTGTTGAATATTGTAAAATGCTGTTAAAACTGCAGGGATCTCACACAAGTGAAGGACATCTTGACGGCAAACTGGCAGTATTTAAAGCCTTGAAAATGTAGATTTGCTTTGTCCCAATATTTCTTCTTCTGGGAATTTATCCTAAGGCCGTCATCAACACACACAAAGATATAGCTACTAGAATGTTTATTCTGCATGTTTATTGGGGGGGGTTACATGCTAAAAGCCCAAAATAGAAGATTCATTTAGATGTATATCTATACAATGGAATACTATGCAACCACTTAAAATAATGTTATAAAATGTTTCATATCCTTGAAAGATGGTCACAATTGGGCAAAAAAGTCAGGTTACTAAACAAAATATCTAGTATGATCCTATTTTGTATGTGTGTGTGGTGTGCACACACAAATGACTAAAATGTGTATATCAAAACAGGCAGAGTGGTTGTCTATAGACGATGAAATTAAATGAAATTTTTATTTCATTCTATTTTATTACTTCTAATACTCATGTAGTTTCTAAGAAGAAATAGCAGTAAGAGCCACATCTGTTATAAACACTGTCTATGCCTACAGGCATGGCTGAAGTGTATAAGGGACACATTCCACTTTTTCTCCCTTATTCTCTATAGTATTTTATTCTAACTCTCTTACAGTCTCTAGCATCCTGCTTCATATTTACCTCTATGTAATTTTACTTACTTATGAAATAGAAGAGCCTTTGAATTCTGAAACTGGAATTTAAATCTCTGTATGTCCACCACTGTGAGGCATATTTTCTTACAATATGAGAGAAAATAATTTCTGAAAAGAAATGAATACATAAACATCTACTGAAGAGTAAATGGGGATAAACATTTTTTAAAAAGGAAAATCCATTGGTAGTGTCTACAGTATCATGGGTGTTAGACAACTAAAAATGTTGCATGGGGCTCAGTCTTTCTGGAAAGAAGAGGATGAGGTAGATGAGAACAAGGGGGCTTCTAGACTGAGAGAGGACAGAGAAAAGGAATGGAGACTCTGATGATGAGGCTCAGTGAACCTCCCAGTCTAACTTCCTGCTAATCTGCAGCAACTCCTATTTCCAGACAGGTAAGTCATAGACACTGACCCCCTCTTGCTTCAGATGTTTCCATAATCATCCCATTGGTAAAGCTGTGGGTCTTGGATACACCTTCTGTGCAGGCACAGTGAAAATCAACATTCTCTTATTTCATAGTGAGCTATCATTAACCCGGGAATAAAAGCTGCACAGTGAGTACCTTATGACCAAGCACTTCAACTCCTAAAAGATCTCTCCTACCACAGCTCAGTTCTCTTCTAAGTTTCCAGCTCAACTAAAAAAAAAAAAAAAAGTTTTTGTTCAGCTTTTTCCAGGCTTTTTTTTTTTTTCTATTTTAGGCATCCTTATAAAAATAAAACTCCATTTCTAAGGGCAGGCATTTGGACCTTTCTGGCAGGGACTCCCACCCTGGGCAAACACACTTGATGATCACACGGTACATGGTCCCGTCTCTCATGACCATCTGCTAGACTGGCTCTCAGCCCACTCACAAGCGCACTGAATTGTTTCACTAGGACACAGGTGCCAGGCTACCATGGGCTTAAATGAGCAGCCCACATAATACAGCAAAATGTTCCTCTTCCCTTCAGGAAGATCCTTCCCCGTGACAGCCTTAAAGTAGTGTTGCTACATGGCTTCTGAAACTTGATTAAAGCCAGAGACATGGGTGAGCCAAAGAAAACGTTGTAAGCATCAGTCCCTGAGAGATGAGTGGCCACACAGCAGAGCAGCAGTGGTCGTGTTAGCTATGGTGCTGGGGCGGGTGGGGAGGTGGGCAGTGAACAAAAATTCAGGAATTGAGAAGGAAAGAAGTCACCGTCGCCCAGATTTATGTAAAATCGAAGAAGGAAGTACATGTTGTATGTGTGACTGTGCCTTAACCTATAGCAGAGAGAAGAACAAGTAACGTGGAAATCAGAGCTAATGACATGAGGGCATGTCCCAACTGTCAGTCATTGAGACAGATCTTCAGCTGGCCACTGGTCTCAATATTCTTAACAGTTAAATAGGCATGATAATAATAATACCATTTGTTACCATCACTATGATTATAGAACAATCATTCCAAAACTTCGTGGGTTTAAACAACGTTAGTTATTATCTTTCTAGGAGTCAAAAATCTGAGAGCAATTCAACTGGGGTGGTTCTAATTGGGGGGTCCCTTATGAGTTTGCAGTCAGGACATGACTGTGCCTGGTGCATCGTAAAGGCTTTGTCACCCATATATTCTCCACTCATACATCATGTGGCCTGGAAAGACAGGAACAGCAAGGAGCCAGAGTCACTACATGCTTCCGGCATTTCTTCGTGTTTCTGCACACACTGTCTATGTGGTCTCTCCACCCTGGCCACTTCAAGGTAGTCAGATTTCTTACATGGTACCTCAAAAGGAGCCTGTCTTGAGAGAGAGATCCAGGAGAAAGCTGTGCTGCATTTTAGGAGTCAGGCTTGGAAGTCACATAGTGTCATGTCCACATATTCTATTGGTAGAGGTAGTAGCAAAAGTCTACTGCACCCTACTCATGGACAAACATCAACATTGGATCATAAGAGCATGAGAGATGAGATATAAATTTTCTGTCTTTGGAAAATGTCATACAAAGTTTTTATAAAGATTCAATAAAATCAGTCACATTCACTTTATAAGCTGTGAAGCACTATACAAGTATGAGTTATTTTTTATTATAATAGCAATAATAAAATCTTTTTATCTTAGTCTACTATAGGAGGTAATGTCTACAGGTGAGGCTACAGGGGCATAGTGAACTAAATTTAATTAATATGGAGCTAAGGCAGTAGTAAAAACACAAAAGGCATCTACTCAAAAACCCGTGGCACGCTACTGATCCCAAAAACTGTAAATAAAGGGATTATACAATTTCTTTGGTCCTGCTTCCAAAGAAGAATCCCCTGACCTTAACAGCATCTTTTCCTTATGCAATTTAGTAGAACCCAAATGCAATTCTTAGATCTGCCAGTAACGCAATGGAGCACAAATGAGGGAATTGCCTTACTGGAGGTTCCAAATGATCTTTAAAATTTCTCTAAGTTCTAAGAAGTTGAGAGTCTAGGATTCAGTTGGATTCTCCTTGCTAATTCAATGGATTAAACTTTTAAGTCACTTATTTATACAGATTCTAAATTCGAGCTTTCAACATACAAACGCCCTTACCTTCAAAGGAGTGACACAGATTAATGAGGATGAAAGACAGGATAGAGAAATATTGCCTGCGCCAAAGAGGAGGTTTTCCAGGGTGCAGGGCTCAGGGCGCATCTCAGGTAAATCTTAGAGAACAGACGGAAGAGGGAACTGGGGGTCCCGGGAAGTACACCTGATGAAAGGAAATTGGGATCTAATCCCTACCTGAGACCCGCTGCCCTCAAATCATTCCCCTGATTTCCTGATAGTCTCCCTTCCCATCTCAGCCCCCTTGGCAAGCTAAGTGGGTCGGAAAGGCACAGGTTCCCTGATGGCTATAATTATTTTAAGCTGCCGTCACTGTTAGTACCAGAGAATTCTGCTTATTCGCTATTAATCAAAATTACTCAGGTGGGCCTTTTTCAGTGGGAAAAAAGTAAGCTGCGGGATAGAGTACGCAACCATTTCTGTAAAAAGAAAATAATATGTATTCATATAGAGATGTACATATTTATTTAATCAATAAATACATGTCCGGTGAATGTATATGTTTTTGTGTGCAGAGAAAACCTCTCTGAGGGGGCACATAACAAACTGAAGGCAGTTGTTGCCTCTGGCAAGCAGACCTGGAGGCTGAGAGAAGGGATGAAAGACTTTGTTTTCACTAAATTTGCTTTTGTCCTTTTAGACTTTGCACCACGTACATATATTACCCATTCAAAAAGTTATTTAAAGTCACTCTGGGAACACGTGTGATCAGTGAGCTTGCAGAGGCACTAGCAGAAGTTTCCCTGATAGGAGAAAAGAACCCATGGTTCTCTCTCACACGAGGACTGCACTGGTTTCTATTTAAAATACATTACTAAAAGTAACATGATAAAGAACTTTTAGTCTTTGCCTGGCTTCCTCCAAAAGCAGAGCCTGAAACAAAGGACTGCGTGTGAGAGGCTGATTTGGGAAGGGATCCTGTGACATAATGCAGGCGAGAGCTGCTAAACACAGCAAGGGAAGCCTCTGCAAGGACTGGCTCCGAGCTGGCCATGATGGGCCACAGTTTTCCTCAATCCTGCAGAAATGTCTGAGAAACCTTGGGAAATACATGTCAAAACCCAGCTGGGAGAAGAGACAAGGACGCAATTAACCATCAGCTCCCTTTCCCACTAGACAAAGTAGCTTCTGAAAGGGTTTCACTTCCCTGCACTTGTGAGTGGACACTTGTGAGTACACACAGGATGTCCTAAGATTTTCTGCCTGCACGTGTTAGAGAAATCCCAGGCAGGAAGCAAGAGGTGCTCATAGTGCAGGCCTGACGTAAGTTGAGGCACTGCTGGAACACACCCACTTATGAGAACTTCCTTCTTTTGCAAAGTTTGTATTGCTTTTCTGTCCCTGGCAAAAAAAAAAAAAAAAAAAAAAAAAAGTAATTTTGTACTTTTGAAGATGAATTTAATACATAAAATATAGCCAATTGTTTATATATAAAAAGAATGTTTCTGGAAGGGTGTTCAGGAATAATTTTGTCAGAAGTATTGTCAGAAATTTTGTAAAATGTTGAAAGAAATAAATACAAGCTGTTGAATAAAGATGGACCCTGGAATATATATCCAGGGAATATATATCCACTCTATCTAAAGCCCTATAAAATGAGAGTGAAGAGACATTTTTAAGCATTAACCAACAAAACAAAGGCAACAAAAGAAAATGAAACAACAACAAAATTATGTAACTGGATGAATAATAATGAACCTAATGAGTTAGAGAAAGTTAGAGCAGTCAGTAGTCACAGGAAATAAATGTACAGATTTGCATTATTGAACTTCAGGAAAGTTCAAGAGTTAGAGGGGCAGATATCAATGGAAGAGGAGTGAAGAGGAGCTAAAACAGGGATAGCTGGTTCAAGCTCAGATTCCAGTCCCTCCCAGGGAGCTGCGGGAGCTGCCCTCTCCCACCCTAGTGGAAGAATGGATAAAATGAACTAGAAGGATTCTGTTTGCTCTAAGGGACACAAGGCAGAGTTGGGGAGAGAAGTATCTATTGAAAACAGGGGATTAAGTTAAAGTCTATATACGGAAAGGTGAAACCCCCAACCCCCCCATTCTCTGTTCATTTCCCAGAACACTGACAACTAGGTTTATATTCTTTGGATTAGAGACAAAGTGTCTTCTCCAGATAATCTGACCATCCCAACACAAGAGAGCTAAAGATCCTCTCAGCCAAAAAAATTCCTCCCAAGAAAGAGCTGAACTAGATCACTCAGGCAAGTCCACAAGCCAGTCTTCCTCCACACCCAGAGCTTCTAGAAACTTTGTGGTGTCTCTGTCTTAAATATGAGAGAACTGCTAAAGATCCTCTAACATTGAGGAAAGCCAGAAACCAAACAAACTTAGAAGGAACAGAGTTTTCTCTAAAGGATTCTTTCCAAAAAATAAGTAAGGCAAAAATAAAATAAACCTTTAATTCAGTATCCTTAGAAAAATAAGAGAACTGGGATGTCTGAGTGGCTCAGTGGGTTAAGCCGCTGCCTTTGGCTCAGGTCATGATCCTGGGTTCTGGAATCGAGTCCTGAATGGAGCTCCTTGCTCAGCGGGGACCCTGCTTCTCTCTCTGCCTCTGCCTGCCACTCTGCCTGCTTGTGTGTGCTCTCTCTCTCTCTCTGGCAAATAAATAAATAAAACCTTTAAAAAGAAAGAAAGAAGAAGGAAAGAAAGAAAGAAAGAAAGAAAGAACGAACATAATATTGCATTCATACAACAAACATGATGTTATAAAAAATTTCAGAGAAATTTCAATAAAAGTGTTCTTGAAATTTAATATTATAATGGCAGAAATGAAATTTCAATAGAAGAGTTGAGATTCAAAGGCAAGACAATCTCCCAGAAAGTAGAATGAAAAGTCAATGCAATATAAAATATTAAAACATTAAATTAGTCCAGGAGGCCCAGAATCCAAATAATGGAAATTTCAGAATAAGTAAATTTGGAAAATGGAGGGGAAGAAAAGTATCAAAGAAATAATTCAAGAGTTTCCAAACTGAAGAGTTTCCAAACTGAAAGTACCCAGTAAGTGCTCAACACAATGGAATGAAACAAAACAAAACAAACTTCAAGGCCTTTCTGTAAGAAATTTCAGAAAATTAGGAATGAGTAAAAGATTTAAAAAGCATGAAGAAGGATTTAAGAGAAGATTATGAAAAATTATAGCCAAAAAATCAATCTATAAGAAATGGGCAAATTCCTATAAATATATAACCTACCAAAAATGAGGCATGAAGAAATAAAAATTTTGAACAGACCACTGACAGGAAATGAAATTGAGTCAGTAATCAAAAAACTCCCAATAAACTGAAGTTCAGGACCAGAAGGCTTCACAGGTGAATTGCACCAAACATTCAAAGAAGAGTTAATACCTATTCCTCTCAAACTTTTCCAAAAAATAAAAGAGGAAAAGAAAAGCTTCCAAATTCATTCTACAAGGCTAGGCTTACCCTGATACCAAAACCAGATAAAGACACCACAAAAAAAAGAGAGCTCCAGGCCAATAACCCTCATGAACACACACGCAAAATTCCTCAACAAGATATTGTCAAACAGAATCCAACAATACATTAAAAAATCATTCACCACAATCAAATGGGATTTATGCCTGGGATACAAGAGTGGTTCAGTATTCAAAAATCAATCAGTGTGATACATCACATCAATAAGAGAAAGGATAGAAATTATATGATCATTTCAATAAATGTAGAAAAAGCATCTGACAAAGTACTACATCCATTTATGATTTTTAAAAAACTCTCAACAAACAAGGTTTAAAGGGATTGTATCTCAACATCATAAAGGCCTTATATGAAAAACCCACAGCTAACATCATATTCAATGGAGAATAACTAAGAGCTTTTCCCCTAAGGTCAGAAACAGGACAAAGACATCCACTCTTACCACTTATATTCAACATAGTACTGAAAGGCCTAGCCACAGCAATCAGAAAACAAAAAGAAATAAAAGGCATGCAAATTGGTAAGGAAAAAGTCAAACCTTTATTGTTTGAAGATGATATGATACTATATATAGAAAACCCTAAAGACTCCACCAAAAAACTATTAGAACTGACAAATGAGTTCAGCAAGACTACAAAAATACAAAATCAATACAGAAATCTGTTGCAGTTCAGAGGCACCTGAGTGAAACAGTCATTTGGGCATCTGATTCTTGATTTTGGCTCAGGTTGGGATCTCAGGGTTGTGAGATCTAGCTCCAAGTTCAGCATAAAAATTGCTTGGGACTCTGTTGCTCTCTTCTTCTGTCCCTCCCCAGCACTCATTCTCTCCCTCTCTCAAATAAATAAATAAATAAATCTTTTTTTAAAAGAAACCTGTTGCATTTCTATATTTATTGCAGCACCGTTACAATAGTGAATTTATGGAAGCAGCCCAGAAATGAATGGATTAAGAAAAAGTGGTGTATATGTGTACACACACACACACACATACACATATAATGGAATATTACTCAGCCATAAAAAAGAACAAAATCTTGCCATTTACAACAATATAGATGGAGCTAGAGAGCATAATGCTAAGTGAAATAAGTCAATCAGAGAAAGAAAAATACAGTATGATTTCACTCATATGTGGAATTTAAGAAACACACAAAGGAAGAAGAAAAAAGACACAAATGAAGAAATAGACTCTTTTTTTTTTTTTTGACAGAGAGAGAGAGAGAGATCACAAGTGGGTAGAGAGGCAGGCAGAGAGAGGGGGAAGCAGGCTCTCTGCTGAGCAGAGAGCCCGATGCGGGGCTCGATCCCAGGACCCTGAGATCCATGACCTAAGCTGAAGGCAGAGGCTTAACCCACTGAGCCACCCAGGTGCCCCAAGAAATAGACTCTTAATGATAGAGACTAAACTGGTCTACGGCCATACCACCCAGAATGTGCCTAATCTGGTCTAATCTAAGAAGCTATGCAGATTGGGCCTGGTTAGTACCTGGATGGGGGAACAAACTGCTGATTACCAGAAGGAAGATGGTTGGGGCGGGGGTGAGTGAAATAGGTGAAGAAGATTAAGAGTACACTTATCTTGATGATCCCTGAGTAATATGTGGAACTGTTGAATCACTATATTGTACACCTGAAACTAATAGAACACTAAGCGTTAACCCCACTGGAATTAAAATTAAAAATAAATAAAAAGCATGAAGAGGAAAATAAGGAAGATTAGATGAGCATTAGATATTTTAACAGTAACATTGGAGAGTACAAAGTAATAGAAAAATTCCTTTGAGCTTCTAAGAGGAAAACAGTTCCTAGTAGGTTCTCCTAGCCAAATTATCAATAAAGTATGACAGTCAAAAAACAACAACAACAACAACAACACTCACAGATAAACAAGCTTTCAAAAACTATACCTCCCGTGCACTTTCTCAGAAAGCTACTAAAAGATGTGCTCCTCCAAAACGAAGGAGTGAGCCAAGAAACAGGAAGACATCCACTCCCAGAAATAGAAATCCCGTTGAAGAAAAAACAGACACAATCCTGCAGACGGTGGTAAAAGGACATCTCTGCAGTGTGGGTGTGAGGTCCAGACTGAAGCAGTGCCTAGATTGTAGGAGAAATGTCTTCAAGAAGATATAAAACAGAGGAAACACGTGATATGTTTAGATTAAGAGAAATTATAAATGTTTTATTTATTTATTTATTTATCTATTTCTGAGAGACAGAGACATGAGTGTGAGCATGGGGAGAGGGGGACAAGCAGACTCCGTGCTAAGCATGGAGCCAGACACGGGTCTGTATCCCTCAGCCCTGAGATCGTGGCCTGAATGGAAATCAAGAGTCAGTCACTCAACCAAATGAGCCACCCAGGTGTCCCAAGAGAAAAACTTTAAACCTATGATGAAGGAATTACAGAGAAATTCATGAAAAGTCCATAGAGAGTAAAGTGAATAAAAAGAGAACAATGATTAACTCCCAGAAAAACAGAGTACTACAAAAAAGGAAATACAACCATGGTATATACATCATGGCACAACCGTGAATAGTATTTGTTTAGACGGTCATGATAACAGAAACAGTGAATGCTGACCTAACCAAAATGACTATGTTGAGAGGATGGAGCAAAATGATAAGTAATTGAGAGGTGGTTATTTGTAAAATTTAATTAATTGTTACAAAATAAAATAAGCATGATATTCATAGACACAGGGGTAAATATCAAAAGAAAAATAATGGGAGTTGTTATCCAGAGAACAGGGAAATGAAGGGGAAGGGGGAGACTGAAGGGCTATTCTATTTAATAAACCTTGCAGCACTTTCTGAATGTTTCGTCTAATCGTATATCAAACTTGGATATACATTTTGTAAAAATTAACAGAAAAGTAAAATCTATGCATATAATTACTTAACTTGAACAGAACTATGGCTGCATTTATACACATCTTTCAAGCCCTTTTTAATGTATTCTCCAACTTTTCCCATACTTCACATGCAAGTGAGTTTTGTATCACATCTTTTAAAACACTTTCAAAAATTTTTGTTTCTACATTCTTCCCATTATTTTAATAATAATTTCATCAAGTAATAATACAAATCAAGCAATAATCAAGCGATAATTACAAAATTAATTTGATTGGGGTACTGCTATGAACTGAATGTGTTCTCCCAAAATTCATATGTTGAATACCAACCCAGAGGGAGATGCTTTGAGGAAGTGACTAGGTCATGGGGTCCCTGCCATCATGAATGAAAAGAGTGTCCTCATAAGAGGCTGAGAAACTCCCATTGTCTCTTCCTCCAGGAGAGGTTACAGTGGGAAGATGGTGGTCTATGGCTTCACCAGGTACCAAAATTGCCAGTGTGGACTTCCCAGCCTTTGGAACCATAAAACATAAATTTCTGTTGTTCACAAGCCATCTAGTTTCTGTTATTTTGCTATAGCAGCCCAAGGGACTAAGACAGATATTTGGATTTGAGACTTACTGCGTCAAAAGAATTTAACATTTTTATGATTGTTGCACAATGTTTTGCAACAAATTTTTGGAAGTAGACAATTTAATATCTAGATTGAAACTATACTTTTTTGCAGCTCATGGAAAATCATCTATCCAAGTTTCAATCATTTACTAGTTAAGCATGCCCACAACACAACCACAAAATGATTTCAAGAAAGTACACCACAAAAATCAAAGAAATGTAATAAAATTAATGTATGTTCTAGTTGTTGCAGAACTAATATTTTCTGCAAAGGAATGAGTTTTTTCAAAGGTATCAAAATCAGTTCATTTTCACTTACTTGAAACCCATTAATTTCCTCAAAGAGCCACAAAGGAGATTCATCATTCTCCTTCAATAGTTCTCCAGCTCTTACCAAAGATTCCCTGTAACCATTATCCTGACCCAGGTCAGTGTGTTGTACTGCTTTCTGTATGGGATGAAAGGAATCTGTCCTCTACCTGGGCAGATGGAGAGATGGTGACGTTTGAATACCACTGTCTCTACAGACTAACCCTTAACATTGTGGGGCTCCAAGTTAAGTACAAAAACAGTATAGGCAGTACAAATATAGGTTAACATACTACATGTCCAAATATTTAAAATATTTAATTCATAATAAAACACTTATATGAAATATGTTCTATAGTCTCACCTAGTTAAATGTAATGTCAAAACAAGCTAGAAGGTCAGATTCAAATCCAGAATCCACAGGCTTCTCAGAACTCTGCACCCAAATACGGCACAGAAAAGAGAGCTGACCTCCAGCCTTGGCCCACCTTCCTCTCTCCATTTCTGCTCCTTTTCCTACCCAGGCAGGTCTTACACATATATTGTTAACTCCAACCAGCAAATCCAGGCACTGTCCTCCACCACCCCAAAGAGCAGCCCAGCTGCCCTGTGCACCAAGTACCAGCAGGGTCCATCTACCCTTGGGAAGATGAATCCAGAATGAAGGGCTGCACATGTCCTAAAATAAGGACCAAGCTATTTAGCCAGGGAATTCCTGGAAGAACCAGGCTCTGGATGGGCACCTCCCCCAGCCCCCCAAAACTTCTTGTTCTGTCAGGAGGGACTAGGTCAGAGGACTAGGGCAGCTCTCTCTAAAGCATGGGCCCAGAGTAGAGAATCCACTCATAATGGTGTAAGGAGAAAATTGCCTTAGATATGCAGTTCCTACCTTTGAAGACTTTTCTCTGAATTAAAATATCATTCTCAGAGAGAATGTGTCAGAAATCTTTGCCCTGTGTCCTTAGCATTTCAGAACTATGAGCACATTCTTTAGGATCGGTAGGGCAGCGAGAGGCAGCCTGGGCTGACCACACTGCAAGAAACAAAAAGAGGCTTTGACTGGCTCTGTCTCATTAGTCTCCTCCTGACTGTCCTGGACAGTTTAAGCCAATGAAGAAAGAGGAAGAGAAAAATAAAATTGTGAAGTGAGGAAGACCTCCATGCCTGTCTCCAGATTTTCCTCTTGGCATCAGCTTGCAGAGCAGAACCACCTTAAACTACATGGGTAAAATGAATGGCCAAATACAGCTGCGCTTCCCAACTGGCGTTGTTCAAGCTCCTCATGTCTAAAGGCAATAATAGCATCCGTTGTTTTTATTCATCAAATAGCAATACATGCAATATAAATCTAAATCTTTTTTCCAATGAAACAGAATGGTCTGAAAGCCTGGGAGTACGCATCAAATGAGCAGGATTGATAGCGGATCTTTTGCTAAAGCCCTGGCTACACAGTCATTTATCATTTAGCTAAATACTAATCATTACCTTGAGGTTTTAACTATTACACCATTTTAGATGTTTTTATTCTTCATGACATATTATTTAATTTACAAATAAAGACCAGTCATTAAAAACAAGAAGCATAAGGTATATCGCCATTGAAAACAAGTTAATGTAAGAAGCATAAAAATGTACTGAAATTCTAAGAAGATGATTTTTACCCAATACATTGCACTTATCTGTTTATAATCCCCAAAAAGCTTATCAGGATGGCTCTAAATTTTTTTAAAAATTATGTCAAAAGTATGTAACATAGTAACTATCAAATTCTCTTTGTTTTTGTTGGAAATAAAGACTAATCACATTATAAATGTACTCTTTGACTTGCAAAGCTTGCAGGAAGCAACTGAAAACATTCTCTTAATTTGTCTGTTAGAAATAAAATGCAAATTGTGAAAAATAAGTTAATGATTTTAAGTCTAAAATATAAGAATTATAACCATCACAAAGTAATTATAACTATCTTGATGCTTTAAAAAAGAATTAGATTTTTAAATCCAAGTAAATTCATTTAAGTACCTTAAGCCAAAAATAGTATGTCATTGACTATTCTGTCAATAAATAATCTTTTGTCACTAATTAATTTAAAGTAAATTTATCTGCTTGTATCACATATAACAAAGAAAGATGTCAAAATTTTCCTTACCATAAATAAAATCATCCGGACTGGATTTTAAGTAAACCTTATACTCTAATATTAAATAAAACACTTTTCTAAATTAAAACATTTTACTAAAAGTCTTTTCTGCAGAACAGCCATGTAAAAATAACAAAATAATTTGTGGGTTTGTAAGGGGATTTGACACATTGTAAGTAACTGTGAAAGGGATTTGTAAACCAAAAGTATTCCCAAGACAGTGGTTAATAGGATCATATCAGGGATTCCACAGTGCCTGCACTGTCTGCTGCCTATAGTGTAGAAGCCCATTAACAGTGACGAAGTCTTTCTGTCCATCATTAAAGTCAGGTACAGTCAGACAGAATTAAGCTCTGATTAAACTCTCTGCACTTCAGTTCCTACATTTATAAAATGAAGATAATAGTACCTCCTTCCCAAGACCGTTACTCCCATTAAGCAAGATAACAAATGCAAGTGGCCAGCACACTGTGTAGGTATATGGCCAGCATTCGATAAACTGCAGATGTACATATATGACATTTATACATGTAGATACGTATTTCCAGGAGAAGAAACACACCAACTGAAATTCTCACTAAATAATTATCCATCTAATTAATTGATATCAGCTACTTTCCTGAAAAGGGGGAAAGCAGAAAGTAAAAAGAGGAAGATATTACTGATAGGCAGAAAAAGTCACCAAAAGTGAAGATAAAATACGACAAAAACATATTTTTGCCTAAAATATGTTAAGGATAAAAATTCTGCAAATAACGTAAATGCACCTCTCTCCCTCTGAGCCATCATGTACCTGGGGACCTGGCACCCGGGAAGTGTTTGAACATAATTAGACATCAGGAGGAAAGACTGAGTTAGCACCAATTTCCAGAAAGTTGGTGCCATGTAACTAAGTACAATCACTAACCGAAGTACAACTAACTAAATACAATCACAGGGTTACAGGTCAGTGTACTAAAAGGGACCCAAGAGACCACCTAACTAGCTCCAACCTGTTGCGAAAGGCAAGATGAAGTACTGAGGTGACCTGCCAAAGGACACACCCAATTAGAGGCAGAGGCCAAACTTGAATTAGGATTTCCAGTAAAGTGTTCTTTCTTGTTTGGAAAAACAAAAAACAAAAAAACACTTGTGTGTATATGTTAGGGACATGGGAGAAAATGGGACAGACTCTGGAATATATAAGGCAAAAATTTCTAATACTACCAACATATACCTTGGCTGGCAATAAGATCCAAGGTTGACAAGGTGACAAGACTTCCCCCTAAGGACAGAAAATATGTTGCATTATTCCTCCTGCAGAAGGCAGTTAGACTAATACATCCCTGCTGTCAAAAATAACTGCTGCTTTCAGATATGTTTTCCACCTACCCTTCCGATGGAAATGAGCCCAGGTCTCTTTCTCAGAAGAGTCCAGCACAGAATCATCACTCAAAGGAGCAAGCAGCTTGCAGAATGGCTGCAATGAGTTGGTTCCTAGTAAATAGATTGAGCATTATTGCTCTACTTCATACCCTCAATGGAACGACATCCCATGAATGGAGTGGTATATTATAACTGGCATAAAATAAGCCACCACTTTAGTTACAACACGGGATTGTCCAAATAAACAAGCATTAATCATGCACATTATGTAGAGCATAATGCTTCAGAGAGCTTCTGCAAGCAGCTCCAAATGAACTCGACCAAATTATACCATCTGACAGCTGTTCTGTGACCTGTGGGAAATGAGTTGGTGGTCTCAGTCCAGTTCCTAGTGGACAGGTGTCCAAAGCACAAAAACTACCCTCACAATTGGGCCTAATTAGCAACCTGGTTGTTGCAGCCCCAGTAAAACCTGGAGTCCGTGTCACCGTCATGCTGTTGGAGGCTTGTCTCGACATCAGGTGGCACGCACTAAAGGCTTAGTGCAGAAACGCTCACAAAGGCGCCTGCACAAAATGTCGTTGCTTCAGGAGAAACGGAACTGCGTCCAGGACTGGCTCCCCGCCTCTTGCCTGACTCCCCCAAGCCAAAGATGTCAGAGACAGGGATGGAGTTTGGGGCACTGTTTTACTCCATGGGATGAACGTGTCTGTAATGCTTGGAGTGTTATGTGCTCCCGTGCACCCCTAGGAGTTACAGACTCAATATTACACAAAAACAGATTTCCCTGGATCCCCAACCATTTCTCAAAATCTTTCCCTTCACCTCTTTGCCTTAACTGAAACCTGCCTGATTCTGCGGATAATGCCTCCCTTTAAGCCCTCCCAAGTGTACAGTTGTTGTTCTCCAAACTTCTACATACCTCAGCACCAGATATTTGGCAAGATAATGTTCCTAAATCTCACTTCCAGGTCATTTCTTCTCTGCCCTTGCAAACTCCTTTCTCTCTGCCGCCCGGAGCACTCAGCTCTGCCCCTATTCATTGACCTCCCATTCAATCCTCTTATTCTGAAAAGATGTTAACTCCTGGCGTACAGTCTTTCTCTTTTATCCTCTCTCCAGATGCATCAATAGCATTTCAACATCCATTTTGGTGAAGTATAAACACTCTGGCTTCAAAGTGTCTTATTTTCCTCACCCTAATGATCTTTCTGTCCTCCAGGGCCTCCCACTCCCATGGCTGCTCTCCAGACCTTGTCATTACCAGAAACCACACCATCTCCAAAAATCTCAATTCAAATATTGCTTCCTCAGGTTACAACCAGTCATTTCTAGCTCATTTTGTTATAGCATCCTTCTTTACGATTTTCTCACTATGTGCAGACCAATACATTAGCCCAGTTTTCTTGTTATTTATTGATTTCCCATCCTTCCCTTCTCTCAGGTCATCACTGCCGCCTCACTTTCCCTCACCCTTTCCAATCTAACATCAAGTCTTGTCAACTTTTCTCCAAATTATATTCATTTATTTCTTAAGCATCATTGTATTCCCAGGCTCTGACTCAAAATATAGACTCAATAGTATCTCTCCAATGAGTGAAACATTAAAAATAAATGTTGGAGAGTTTCACTTCTACTTGGACACAGAAGCAGAAGAGAATGTCACTTACACACTGACATCAGAAAAAAAAAAATGGATCTGAAAAAGAATGACTTTTATCCATCCCAACAGAGAGATAAGGTTATAAGAAAGAAAAACAAACTGAATTCCAAAAAGGGACAAACCTCAATGAAGAGAAATAGGACACATGTACTTTTCTACCTTTGGCAGAACACAGGAGAGAGAAATGGCTGCTACATAAGCAAACAGGAACCCAACTAAAAATTGTATTCATGAAGGCCAAGTGCGGGCTAGTATGACAATGTAGTATATGTAACAGGTCCATATACAAGGGGAATTTGCCTTTATTCATGACATTTTTCCACAGGCCTCCATTGGGTGCTTATAAGAAAGCTTAAGGACAGGATAGGAAAATGGAGAGAGCCCCGCTGACAGGGGAGGGTAGAGTGGGGTGGGCATACAAAGATAATCATCAGGAAGCCACCTCCCACCCACTACCAACCAGACATACGAGGCAGAGCTTGGCCGCCACAGCAGGAAGGGCAGGAATGTGAGAAAACACTAAACAACGTCCCAAGCACTGAGTCTGCTAAGAGCAAGACTAGGCTAGGAGAACACAGAACACTCCAGTGACCCCAGAACAAGTATAACACTACCTAATAACCAACATAGTCTACAATCCGGAAAGGAGCCAGAGCTTGTAAAAGGTCCCCTTGATGGTGCAGAGTGGCTGAAAGCTAAGGGTGGAGAAGAACACTGATTATTGTTTTCAACCCACTGAGTTTCCACTCTATAACAGCTTCCAACAATTGGAGGAATTTAAGTTTATGGTACACTGAAGGTAATGACAGCCACAACAAAACCCAAACCCATCTCCGTTCCTATCTAGGGTATAACTCAACACCATAATAACAGCTTGACAAGATGCAAAAATGCTATTTACTTTATTCTTCTATGTATGTCTATAAATAATATTTAAGAATCATATAAAACACCAAAACCAACATAAAATCAAGGGGGGAAAAGGAGGCCTATTGCAAAAAATAGAGCAATCAACAGAACCAGACTGAGATGATCCAGATGTTGAAATATTTTCAAATAATCATGATTAATATGTTGAAAGCACTAGTGAAAAAAGCAAGCATGTGCATAGATAGAAATTTTAGCAGAGAAGTGAGAACTATAAGAACAGGTTAATGGGGACACCTGCATGGCTCAATTAAGCGTCTGACTCTTGATTTTGGCTGAGGTCGTGCTTTCAGGGTCCTCAGATCACGGAGCCTGCTTAAGATTTTCTTTCTCTCCCTCTTCTCTCTCCCTCTGCTGCTACCCCCACCCCATCCCAGCTCACACATGCAGTGAAAGACACAGAGAGAGAGAGAGAGAGAGAAGAGAAGAGAAAAAGAAACAGAAAGGAAGAAAGAGAGAAAGAGTTAAAATGGAAAGGATAGAAATTTAAAACATGAAATCCAAGACAAAGAAAATATTCAATAAATTAATCAGCAGAAGAGAAAGATCTGGGGGTGGGGTGGCGGGGAGAATTGGTGAGCTTAAATATAGATTAGTCAAAATTATTCAAACTGCAGAGAGAGAAAAATAAAACAACCAAGAACCATGGAACAATATCAGATGTTCCACATTTATTGAGAATCCCAAAAGAGCAAAAGAGAATAGAGAGGAAAAAAATATATGAAAAAAAGTGGCTGAAAGGGTAACCTGAAGAAGTTTGTTTTTGCTGAAGAAAGAGTTCTGTATCCAGATTGCCAGGTCAGTTACACAAATCTATATGTGTCATAAAATGCCATAGAAATATACACCAAAAAAGTATAAAACTGGCAGAACCCAAATAATATCTGTAGCTTAGTTAAGAATATTGTAACAGTGTCAATTTCCAGATTTTTATAAACACTAGGATTACATAAGATGTTGTCATTGGCAAAAGCTGTGTGTGAAGGATACATGGGCACTCACTACATTTTACAACCACTTGTGAGTCTAAAGTCATTTCAAAAAAAGTTCTTTAAAAGATAATGACCAAACAGATACATGAAAAAATGTTTCACATCACTTGGCATCAGGGAAATACAAATCAAAACCACAATGAGATACCACCTCACACCAATTAGAATGGCTAAAACTAACAAGTCAGGAAACAACAGATGTTGACAAGGATGTGGAGAAAGGGGAACCTTCCCACACTGTCAGTGGAAATACAAGCTGGTGCAGCTACTCTGGAAAACAGTATGGAGGTTCCTCAAGAAGTTAAAAATAGTTACCCTATGATTCAGCGATTACACTACTGGGTATTTACCACAATGATACAGATGTAGTGAAAAGAAGGGGCTCATGTGCCTCAATGTTCATAGCGGCAATGGCCACAACAGCCAAACTGTGGAAGGAGCTGAGATGTCCTTCAACAGATGAATGGATAAAGAAGATGTGGTTCATATATACAACAGAATATTACTCAGCCATAAGAAAGGATGGATAGCTACCATTTACATCAACATGGATGGAACTAAAGGATATTATGCTACATGAAATAAGTCAATCAGAAAGACAATTATCTTATGGTTTCACTCATATGTGGAATATAAGAAATAGTGCAGAGGACCATAGGGGAAAGGAGGGAAAACTGAATGGGAAGAAATCAGAGAGGGAGACAAACCATGAGAGACTCTTGACTCTGGGAATAAAACTGAGGGCTGCAGAAGGGGAGGTGGGTGGAGGAATGGGGTTACTGAGCGATGGGCATTAAGAAGGGCACGTGATGCGATGACCAGTGGATGTTATGCAACTAATGAATAAATGAACACTACATCAAAAACTAATGATGTGGGGCACCTGGGTGGCTCAGTGGGTTAAAGCCTCTGCCTTCGGCTCAGGTCATGATCCCAGGGTCCTGGGATCGAGCCCCACATCGGGCTCTCTGCTCCGCAGGGAGCCTGCTTCCTCCTCTCTCTCTGCCTGCCTACTTGTGATCTCTGTCTGTCAAGTAAATGAATAAAATCTTTAAAAAAATAAAAATTAAAAAAAACTAATGATGTACTATATGTTGGCTAATTGAATTTAAATTTTGAAAAAGAACAATGGTCAAAAATTTTCCAAAAATACTGAAGGAAAACAAATGACTAATATGATAAACCCAGAGAAATTCAAGCAGGATGAACAATACTACAATAACACTATACACAACTAGACCTATAATAGTCAAACTGTGAAAAATAAAAAACAAACAGGAACATAATTTTCTTATAACATTTGTAGAAGTAAAATGCATTACATTAAGAGCACACAGTAGGGAAGAGAAGAAATAAAGTTAATGTTAAAAGGTTCTTACACTATAAATTATACCAAATTTGGTGGTCGATTGTGATAAGTTTATTGACTGTTTATAAATTTATAAGTTGTATGCATTTACATGCATATCGCAAATCATAGGGAACCCACTATTTTAAAAAAGAGATAACTACGGGTGCCTGGGTGGCTCAGTGGGTTAAAACCTCTGCCTTCGACTCAGGTCATGATCCTGGGGTGCTGAGATCGAGCCCCACATCAGGCTCTCTGCTCAGCCGGGAGCCTACTTCCTCCTCTCTCTCTGCCTGCCTCTCTACCTACTTGTGATCTCTATCTGTCAAATAAATAAATAAAATCTTTTTTTAAAAAAAAGATAATTAGTAAACCAATAGTGGATATAAAATGGAATCATAAGAGAAGGCAGGAAAAGAAAAAAAAATGGAAAAAGAAAGATGGAGAAATTAGAAAACAACTACCAAAAGGACCTCCTGTGGACCTGCCACCTCCAATACACCCTCAGCCAAAGCCCATCTGAAACAGTGCTACAAGCCTGGCAGTGTGCAAGGAGCCCTGACAGGGGCCAGCACCACTCCAAAGGGACTCCAGCACTGAGGAGAGAGGAAGATAACCACACACCAGGACAAGCAAGGCACTAGCAATGAGCTGGGGGCAGAGATCTAGAATGACAGCAGTATGGATGGAGGAATGGGTGAAATAGGTAAAGGAGATTGAGAATGCAATTATCTTGCTAAGTACTGAGTAATATATGGAACTGTTGAATCACTATAGTGTACACCTGAATCTTATAGAGCACTGGAGGTTAATTACACTGGAATTTTTTAAAAAGATACCAGAAAAAAAATAAAAAATTTTTTAAAATATGGTACTGACACAAAAATAGACACATGGATCAACAGAATAGAATAGAATAGAAAGTCCAGAAATAACTCACAACTGTATGGGCAATTAATTTTTGGCAAAGGAGGCAAGAATATACAATGGGAAAAACATAGTCTCTTCAGCAAATGGTATTGGGGAAAATGGACAGCTACATGTGAAAGAATGAAACTGGACCACTTTCTTACACCATACATAAAAGTAAACTTAAAATGGATTAAAGATGTAAAGTGAGACCTGAAACCATAAAAATCCTAGAAGAGAGCACAGGCAGTAATTTCTCTAACATTGACCATAGCAACATTTTTCTAGAGATATCTACCAAGACAAGGGAAACAAAAGCAAAAATAAACTCTTGGGACTATATCAAAATTAAAAGCTTCTGTGCAACAAAACAGACAACCAACAAAACTAAAAGACAATCTACTGAATGGGAGAAGATTTTTGCAAATGACATATCTGACAAAGGCTTAATATCCCTTACAGAACTCATACAACTCAACACACACACACAAATAATAATAATAATCCAATTAAAAGTGGGCAAAAAAGATGAAGAGACGTTACTCCAAATAAAGACAACCAGATGGCCAACAGACAGAGGAAAAGATACTCAACATCACTCATCATCAGGGAAATGCAAATCAAAACCACAAAGAAATATCACCTCACACTAGAGAGATTTAGAATGGCTAAACTCAAAAACTCAAGAAACAAGTGATGGAGAGGATGTGGAGAAAAAGGAGCCATCGAGTACTACTCTTGGGAATGCAAAATGGTACAGACACTGTGGAAAACAGGATGGAGCTTCCCAAAAACTTAAAAATAGAACTACCATATGAACCAGTAATTCTACTACTTTGGACTCATCCAAAGAATACAAAAACATTAATTCAAAAAGATATATGCACCCTTATGCTTATTTCAGCATTATTTACACTAGCCAAATTATGGAAGCAGCCCAAGTGTCCATTCATAGATGAATGGATAAAGAAGCTTCATATATATATATATATATATATATATATATATATATATATATACACACACACACACACACACATACATACATATATATACATATTACTCAGCCATAAAAAAATAACAAAATCTTGCCATTTGCAACAACATGGCTAGAGTTCTAGAGTAAAATGCTAAGTGAAATAAGTCAAAAAAAGACAAATACCATGATTTCATTCATATGTGGAATTTAAGAAACAAAAAGAACAAATAAAGAAAAAAAGAGAGACAAACCAAGAAACAGATGCTTAACTATATAGAACAAATGATGGTTGCCAGAGGGGAGGTGAGCTGGGGGATGGGTAAAATAGATAAAGAGAGCTAATAGTACACTTATCATGATGAGCACTCAGTAATGTATAGAATTTTTGAATCACTATGCTGTACACCCGAAACTAACATAACACTGTATGTTTATACTAAAATTAAATTTAAGAAATCAAAAATTAAAAAAATAAAAGAATAAAGTCTTATCGACATGTCTCTACCAAAAGGTGCCCACTTTCTTGAAGACCTATGTGATATCAGAATTTTATCTTAGTGTAAAAAAATCACATAACGTCAGTGTATATAAAATCATACCCATGTATAATCTTCTCTAACTGTGTGCAGGTTTACCAAGGCCATCGCATACAGCTGTCTCGCTGTGTCCTGTGCTGCCACATCATCAACAAAAACATGCAGCCCAGGGGGTACGGATGTGCTTTGAAATCTAACCCTTACTCTGTAAAGCCGTGTGTCGTTAGCACCTTTTTTCTAATGATCCTTCTAATAGGGACCTTTATATAATTTCTGAGCTCAGAATGTGCACCTTTTTAACACACGTAGAAATAGTGTGAATGCTAAAAAGTGGCCTGAGGACCATTAACCACTCTAAAAAAAACAATCTCAGAATAAGCATCCCTACTAGGAATTAAACACTCAGCAAGTTTTTCTCCATTCTTTCAATTTACTATATAAAGAATATCTCTGAAAGGTAGAAGAGAACAATTTTGTATAAGAAATGACTGACTTGATCTTTAAATTTCCACATAATATATATGATCACAGTCACTAGCTAACAAACAGAAATCCCCCTACATACATACAAAATTCACTCCATTAGGGAAGCCTGATATAAGGATTTCCCATTGTCTCTTAAGAATGGCCAAATTCTCATTGCTGTGTATATCCTGTATGTACAGCAAAGAAATGTCTGAAAATTGTAGCAAAACAAGATTGTATAGAGAATTTGCAGTCAGTTGTGATTGACAGTACACTTAGCTTAGGGATAGCAGATAAAAGTATTATCGGTGTATGCCACCACTCTCATCCTGCCTTCAGCAACCATAACAATAACTTCTAAAATCTTTTCTTCCTGATGCAACCATAAACAATTAGCATCTCTTTGTTAAATTCTAATTGCTCTTCTTACACAGCTGTGCCACTGTACAGCTCAAGAAAGAGAGCTCAAGTGTTAAGACAGTTATTAACAAAATAATGCCATAACAAACTGAAAGGGCCTGGGGGGTTCAAGACAAACAGGTCTCCCCCACATCTTTTCAGAAACCCAAATCATGGACTGTATTTTAAATGCTGAGTTTCCCCATCCTTTTCTCTTAAACATAAACCTTTTTCTCTTTAATGTAAATCATGATACTCTGGACATTATATGGCTTAACACCTACAAAGAACTCAGAAAAGTGCCTTGCATATATTAGATACACTATTAGAGAAACAATGTGTATTTGTTTTACTTATTGCTGTACACTTTCCCTTTACCGGTTTGTTGGGTTGCTTTGGTTTGGTTTGGTTCTCAAATTTTTTACTTGCAATCTACCCACATTCTCGGTGACTAGCAAAGCTGATGAGTAGTATTCAAGTCCACACAAACTACCCATTAGTACTTCAACATTACAATGGCTAAGGCAAAAGGAAAGCGCGTATTATTATTATTATTATTATTATTATTATTATTATTATTTTCTGGGAAATAGTTGCAAAGTGCTGCAATATTCACTGAAAACCTTAAGTCAGCTCTAAACTTTAGAGTTTTTTCACCCTTCAAAGTGATTCAATATAGGATGACAACATTCCTATCCCTTTCTACTTGAGAAACTCCAAAAACTGTTTGTCCCAGAAATATCTTGACATATTAGAAGTTTTCAGCTTCAGGAAATGAAATGTTGTATAGTAGAGGGTTGAGATATCTACAAATTTGACATGAAATCACTTGACTTAGTGTAGAAGAGAAACATTCTTCAAGGAGAAAAGCCTGAGATGAAATAGCCCCTATATATTTTAAGTCTCCATCTGTAATGCCCCACAATTATACAACCTATTTGACAAATCCAGTAACCAACAAAATAGCTTCTACGCTGAATCAGTTAGGCTACCTCTGTGTACTAGTAACTGAATCCCTGACCAAACAGTGAGTTAACAATAAACACATTTCATTTTTCACAAAATAGCTGTATATTGGTGGATTACTCTTTCCTCAGTTAGTGCCACATCCTCAGCAGGCATTTCCACCCTCAGCCTTGTAGCCTCATGGCCACAAGACAGCTGCCTCAGCTCCATATTGTGAACTCATGTAGCATATTCCAAAGAAGGGAAGGGAAAGAGCCTCTCCTTAGGCATTCCTCCATCTATCTTTTCCAGAAGCACTACTCACCTTAACCTAGCAGACTTGATCTTATATCTCATTGGCCAGAACTGGATCACATGGCCACTCTTAGCTGCAAGGAAATATGGGAAGGTAAGTACCTGATGTCCTAGCCTTTTTGGGGGGGTTGGAGGGAAGGAGAAAAGTGAATGGTTACTGGGAAGGCTTATAACATCCTTTCCCTGATTTTCCTTCTGGAAAACTTTCAGTCATCCTTTAAGACACAAAGTATCTGTTACTCCCTTGACAAATCTCCCTTGGCCCAGCCCTAGGCAGTGTTTGGTGTTCATTCCTTAGTGATCTGACGATTTTATGTACCTGTAGACAGCAATGTATCCATTTTGCATTGCAAATTGTCATTAGTATTTGTTTCCCCATTTACAGAGTGAACTTCTGGAATGGGAAAATTTTCTCTTAACCACTATATCTCAAATATCTATGGAAGTATGGTTGAAAATAATTAGACCCAATTATTTAAGCTATGATGATGAAGTTACTCCCAATAATCACACATATATTGTGCTAGATTAGGCAACATATAAAATAACCCAATAATTACCTAAAAGAAATGAAAAAATCTAAACATAAGGACAAACTGGTTATGTTAATCATCATCCAGGTAACTAGAATCACTTTTTCAACGGGATTTTGTCTGGAACAACAGACAAAAAAGGAGAGATCATCCATCAGCCCAAGCTTTACCCAAAGAGCAGGGCTTTCAGAGCTTCAGAATGTGGATGCATGACCCCCATAATGCCTGAGTTCAAATACAGCTTCTATTTCTGATGTCTTGCAGATTAAACATTTTTAGAACCCTAAAAATGATGACTGTCCCAGCAGCACAAAGAATCCAGAACTCCTTCCAGATCTAAGGCAGGAAATAAGATAAGCCTGGAAGCTCTTGTCCTCCCAGACAGAAGTTGGGTTAGATGAATGGATAAAGAAGATGTGTTATGGGGCGCCTGGGTGGCTCAGTGGATTAAACCCTCTGCCTTCAGCTCAGGTCATGATCCCAGGGTTCTGGGATTGAGCCCGCATCACATTGGGCTCTCTACTCAGCAGGGAGCCTGCTTCCCCCTTCTCTCTCTGCCTGCCTCTCTGTCTACTTGTGATCTCTGTCTGTCAAATAAATAAATAAAATCTTGGAAAAAAAAAAGAAAATGTGTTATATATATGCAATAGAACATTACTCAACCACCTAAAAGAATGAAATCTTGCCATTTGCAACAACATAGATGGAACCAGAGGGTTTTATGCTAAGCTAAATAAGTCAGAGAAAGACAAGTACCCTGCTTTCACTCATATGTGGAATTTAAGAAACAAAATAGATGAACATAGGAGAAGGGGAGGAAAAATAAAATAAGATGAAAAAAGAAAGAGAGGCAAACCATAAGAGACTCTTAACTACAAGAAACAAACAGGGTTGCTGCAGGGGAGGTGGGGGGGGGGTGATGGGGTCATTGGGTGATGAACATTAAGGAGGGCACTTGATACAATACACACTGGGTGTTATATGCGACTGATGAATCACTAAATTCTACCCCTGAAACTAATAATACAACATATGTTACTAAATTTAATTTAAATTTTTACAAAAATTTTTAAAGACAAATAGGGTCATCTCAAGAGAATTCGGAATCCAACCTGAAATGACTCACTGGCCAAAGATGGGACAATGTGCACACCAATAAGAAAAATAATTGTAATGGATTAAAACATATCAAATGTGTTTAGAATCACAAATTCCTAATGATACTTTAAATCAGTCATCTTTAGAAGATACTGGGATATTACTTTATTACTTTGAAAATTGATTGGAAAAGAATCAAACGTTTCTCCTGCCTTTCTTACACTAACTCCTTTACCACTAAATATCAAATAGTCAATGAGAGGAAGTTTCTCTTTATAGAAACTTTCCAGTTAATTTACTGTGCAAACCCAAATGAATTAATGATCTAGGCATTAATCCTCCACAACTGCTAACATTAAAAAAAAGAAAGATAACCAGGGGTGCCTGGGTGGCTCAGTTGGTTAAGCAACTATCTTCGGCTCAGGTCAGGATCCTGGAGTCTCAGGATCGAGTCCCACATCAGGCTCCCATCTCCATGGGGAGTCTGCTTCTCCCTCTGACCTTCTCACCTCTCGTGCTCTCTCTCACTGTCCTTCTCTCAGATAAATAAATAAAATCTTTAAAAAAAAAAAAAAAGGAAAGATAACCAAACATCATGTACATCCTAACAGAGGACCACTTCTATGAAATAATCTTCGTCAAAAAGGAAAAAATTGAAATGAAATCTGATCAAGCTACTAGGTTTAACTACAAAATTTACAAGAAATATGGAAGGAAAAAGAACATCCTATTACACCTTAGAGACACAGTCAGCAAAATATAGAACTGAAAGACCCCTGCCCTGGAGAAGTCCCTCCCTTAAGAGATAAATAGGATGGCTTTAAATGTCCTGACAGCAGCCCAGGGTGGCACATGTGCAATTATCAAGACAGAATGTTGTGTGTACATCCCAGACTATCACAGGACTAATAAAGGATATGAATGCCCAAATTAAGGCCCTACAAGATCCTTCTCTCTCTCTCAGCGAATGGTTAAGTTCCTGGTTTGAAGGAGGACTATGGCCAAATCTCCTTTTCGGGCTTCTCATTCTTATCGCCTTATTAACCTTAATATGTTGCTTTGTTCCATGTTTCTCTACTTGGTGCCGAGACTCCATTGCTACAATGACTACACCACGACAGACGATCCTTATCGCACGCGAGGACGCCTCTTCACTGTCAGCGCTGGATTCAGCTGCCTCCGCCTTTCGTAACTCCCTTATACGTTCCTACCCTGATCAATATTGACCCGAGCAGGTAGGGACAGCTCTACGCCCCTATTCAGCACGAAGAAGTTACAGAAGATGAGACCTTCCACCTTCAACCACCTTAAAGATTTAAGGGTCAAAATTGTTCAGGGGGGAATGATGAGGGAGCAGGAGGCTGGCTGAGGACTAAGCAAAAGCTGGCGCCTTGCACCCCCCCTTCATCCGTTCCCCTCCATGTGTGTAGCATTCCTCAGGCACCCCTGACTGCCATAAAATGATAAATAGTTAACTTGCTGAGATAGCAATCCTGCAAGACAGGAGTCTCCCTTGGTTTGCAAATTTCCTTGAGATTACAACAAAGAAGTTACCTTATCAATAGCCCAATTTCCAGGGACACAGAACTCAGTTCCTCAAGCCCTAATGTCACCCTCCCCTCCATGAAAAACGGAAGGAGGCGGAGG
This sequence comes from Mustela erminea, assembly GCF_009829155.1. Taxonomy (NCBI): domain Eukaryota; kingdom Metazoa; phylum Chordata; class Mammalia; order Carnivora; family Mustelidae; genus Mustela; species Mustela erminea. The sequence goes on from NC_045617.1 coordinate 31,530,891, forward strand.
TAGAAGGAAAAGTAAATAAAGTTCAATTTCTTCTAAACCTAAATCTCATTAACAAGGATGCTTGATAGCAGGAATGTAACATTCCACCAGGAGACTCCCAATTGTCTTTACTTGATAAGTAACCAGGCCTTCAATATCCTGGTAGTGCTTTTTTCGCATGCGTGGGCTAACCGGCCAGTTCTGCTTCTGTAAGATTGCTTTGTCTGCTTTTGCGCGGGGTCCCCTGACCCAATCCACTGACGCCAAGTATGCCTGTTCAAAGGATCAATCAATCAGCACCGTCCCCACCCAAAACTTGTTTGTACCTGTCTATATAAACCCCGCTTTCCCCTCGGTCGGTGTGCTTGGTTAGCTGGAGCTGCCGACCACCCACCGGTACCTGCGTCCCAATAAACCTCTTGCTGTTTGCATCCAGTGGCAGTGTTGGATTCTTGGGTAAGGGGATCCGCGGGTCTTTCAGAACATGGGAAACCGCGCAGGACAAACAGGTTCTTTAACCAATAAATTACAGGAAGGAAACATGTAGATTAAAAATGACTTAAAAGGGGGCGCCTAGGTGGCTCAGTGGGTTAAGCCTCTCCCTTCGGCTCAGCTTGTGATCTCGGGGTCCAGGGATCAAGCCCCGAGTCAGGCTCTCTGCCTAGTGGAGAGCCTTCTTCAGCCCCACCACCACCGCCTGCCTTTCTGCCTACTTGTGATCTCTTTCTTTCAAATAAATAAATAAAATATTTCCAAAAAAATGACTTAAGAGATATATCCACTAACTGCAACGTGCAGATCTCATTTGTATCCTGATTTAAAAAACAAACATTTAGAAAAATGGTTATATTCTTGAGACAATTGGAGTATATTTTAAATGCTAATTAGATGTTTATAATATTAACTAATCATTGTTTTAAAACACTAGATGTTGATAATGATATCAGGGTTCTTTTTTTTAAGTTCTTATTTTTTGCAGATATATACTGAGATATCTGAGAAGAAGAGGTACCATGTTTGGGATTTGTTTTAGGGTAGATTTGAGAAGGAAGAATGTGGAGGTGGATGGAACAGATTGACTGTGACTTGTGGGTTGTTGGGTCTGCGTAGGGAGTATATGGGGATGAATTATAACGTTCTATCTACTTTTGTATATGGAATTTTCTATGATAAAACATCTTTAAATGCTTTCCTGATTCAAAATATCAGTAAACTTAAAAACAGGTTAGCTGTCCTAGTTCATTAAAGTAATAGAAACATGACAAGATTGGGTAAGACAAGGTGTTAAATGGAATTTGGCCAGCAGCCTATAAGGATATGACTCCTTTTCAGAGGAGGGTAAAAATCAACATAAGCTGTTGTATTCATTTGCTAGGGCTCCCATAACAAAGTACCACGGACTGGATGGCTTAAACAACAGAAACTTATTTCATTACCGCTCTAGAGGCAAGAAGACCAAAGATCAAGCATTCATTGGTCAGTTTGGTTTTCCCTTAGGCCTCTCTCCCTGGCTTGCAGATGACTGATTTCTTGCTCTGTCTTCTCCTAGTCTTACCTCCGTGCATGGTGTAACCTGCTATGTCTCCATGCATCCAAATTTCTTCTTAGGACACCAGTCAGACTGGATTAGAGCTCACCCCAATGACCTCATTTTAAGTGAATCACTTCTTTTTATCTCCAAATATTGTCACATTCTGGGATACTGGGGGTTAGGACTTCAATATATGTATTTGAAGGAGAGACAATTCAACTCATAAGAGCTGCCACACTTAGCAATCCTACATTATGAGCTAACATTCTGAAAATTTGTCTGACAAGTCAAGCTTCCTCCACAGGCCTGAAGAAAAGCCAGGAGTTAGGTCAAGGTTGGTGGGGTGCTTCATTTCATTAGCTCCCAACTAAGTCTAGGATTCTAAGAAGTCAAACCAAGCCTAAAAGATATTTATGCCTAGAAGAAAATAAGGATTTTCTATGGAGAAGGATTAAAAAGTCTCAAATTAGGGCATTCAGTCTCCCATCCAAACCCAATGAACCTGTCAAAGCTTGGATAACCAATGTGTTCCTGACTTTGCTTGAGGCACCTTAACCCATGCAGAGAAGGGATGTGTGCAGAGACAATGTGTCTTTGCCTGCATACAAGGCTGCAAATAGACAACACGAACCCTTCTGTGTACCATCTGCATTAACAGAGAGAAAGACAAGCAACTTCCTGCCATAAGCAACAACAGAGCTTACCCTCTGGCGTCCCACAACCCTGAAATAGCCTCCACACATGTTCTCTCTACCTGGATTCCCTGCCAACATCTTGTTCAAGCGTTTGGCCGGAACGAGCAGGGCATTCTGTTCACAGGTGGTTTGGTTTATCCTGTTCCAAATAGTCTAGGCACCTGAACAAATCACAGCACTCTTGCCTCTCTTTCTCTCTTCCATCAGTTTGCCAAATAGATACAAAATTGTGGTGGTTTAATTGGGCATTGTTTTGCCACCTTAAATGAGGTTACATTTCCAGGGATATACACACGCTCCCCCACACTGCCCCTCTTCCTTATCCTTTATGAGAGCTTACTTTACACCAAGGTCTTATCTAATCAAATATATTGGCTAAGCTGGCATCATCATAAGTTCTAAACCAACCCCTGAAGTCTGTCAGGCCCACCTGCACTGTCCTTTACCTTCTCATATCAGCTGAAATACAGTTTTTTCTAAAACAGTTCTGCACAAGTTTGTTCATTTATATAAAGACATGTGCAAGCTTGTGCTGCCCCTGCTTTCAGATACACAAATTCCTTGATTTCTCCTTAGTATAACTTCCTAATACAAAACAGTCCTTGGTCTTCAATTCATCAGAATGATATAAATTACAGAAGTTACATACCCTTTCATAAGACCACTGGCATTCCTACAGCCAATAACCTCCAGTCATTCTGTAGTCACCAAGTGCCCCCAAACTCCTAGTCCAAAACAATCTCACTAAGTAATATCTTGGGAAAGCCTATATGTCATGGAAATATGCAAAATGCCCTGGAAAAGGGACAGGGCAAGGCATAGCTGACAAAGCCATGGGGAAAGGGAAAAGATGCCAAGATTGCAGTGTTGGAGAGAGCTATAGCCCAGTAGCATCAATGAAAGAAGCAGAAAAATGGTTGTGCAGGAGAGAACTAGATGTGATGATCCTGAAGAGCCCCCACCCAGCAGAGGTGTGGCAGCAAGTGTCCTTGTCCCCAGTTTCCCCAACCACAATCTGCTGGAGACTTTTTCTCCTTGTAGTGTCCAGATTGTGAGCCCACGGTCTTGGAAATCAGGAATCTGGGCTTTGACTGGGGCACCCACCAACTGGAGCAAAGGATACCATGGGTAACTGTTAAAAACCCGCCTGCCGGGTCAACAGAAGCATAGAAAAAACCTACATTTTGGAGTCAGACAAGCTTGGTTTCCAATCCAGACTCTTCTACAAGCTCTCTTTCTAGATTTGGGCAAATTACTTAACTTCCCTGAACCTACATGTTCTTATATATCAAATGGGAACAAGGCCATCAAAAGGTTATTGAGAGGATTAAATAAAATCTATAGGTAGAGTGCCTACTGTGTTAAATGACTGATAGATGTTTTCCCTTCCAGAAAAATTTCTAAGAGCCAAAACAAATAGGAAATCATAATCATGACATCACTTTCACTCTCTAGTTAGAGGAACATATCAACACCTTGGAAAAGAAAAACTTTTCCTTAGTATTAAAGTAATGTGTATTTGAAAGTTGCTAAGAGAACAGATCTTAAAAGTTCTCATCACAAGAAAGGGTTGGGGGATATAGAGCCATTTATCTTTTGCAGGCTTCATTAGGTTCTAAGTACCAACACCATCAAGGTCATGTAATGAGCAGGAGCTAAGAAATAGCCAACTGGTCAATTTCTTGCAGTAAGACCTTGTGTGATTCTCCCAATAATCACCCATGGTTCTGAACCATGGCTGCACGGGCCACACCCCAGATCAAATAAATCAGAATCTCCAGGGGTGGGACCGAGGCATCAGTCTATTTTAAATCTCCCTAGATAATTCTAATGTGCTGGCAGATTTGAGAACCTCTGGTCTACAATACCAGCAAGAAGGTGATCATGAAGGTCTCTGGGAGGCAAAGAAGGGTGTGCTGCCATCTGACACTGGAACTGCCAATTAAATGGTTTCTAAAACTGAAACCAAGTTCACAGCAGAAAAAGTCGCAGAGGGACTTGAACAAAAAAGAAAGCTTTACTGAGTAGTTAACAAACTGATCTGCAAAAACACCTTTCTAATTAAATAACACTCTGCTTAATGATAAAAGGCAAGATAATGTAGCTAATGAAAAAATGGAAACAACCTAAATATCTTTCAATTAAAAATGGATAAATAAATTACAGTACTTTATAGCAGTTAAAAATGAATGAATTAGACCTGGATGTGTTAACACCGATAGATCTTGAAAACATATGTTGAATTAAAAGAAAACTGTTGAAATAAATGGATAAAAAAGATGCAGTATGTATATATAATGGAATACTATGCAGCCATCAAAAGAAATGAAATCTTGCCATTTGCGACAACATGGATGGAACTAGAGCGTATCATGCTTAGCGAAATAAGTCAAGCAGAGAAAGACAACTATCATATGATCTCCCTGATATGAGGAAGTGGTGATGCAACATGGGGGCTTAAGTGGGTAGGAGAAGAATCAATGAAACAAGATGGGATTGGGAGGGAGACAAACCATAAGTGACTCTTAATCTTACAAAACAAACTGAGGGTTGCTGGGGGGAGGGGGGTTGGGAGAAGGGGGCGTGGGGTTATGGACATTGGGGAGGGTATGTGCTTTGGTGAGTGCTGTGAAGTGTGTAAACCTGGCGATTCACAGACCTGTACCCCTGGGGATAAAAATACATGTTTATAAAAAAAAAAAAAACCTTTCTAATTTAATAACACTCTGCTTAATGATAAAAGGCAAGATAATGTGCTAATGAAAAAATAGAAACAACCTAAATATCTTTTAATTAAAAATGGATAAATAAATTACAGTACTTTATAGCAGTTAAAAATGAATGAATTAGACCTGGATGTGTTAACACCGATAGATCTTGAAAACATATGTTGAATTAAAAGAAAACTGTTGAAATAAATGGATAAAAAAGATGCGGTATGTATATATAGTGGAATACTACGCAGCCATCAAAAGAAATGAAATCTTGCCATTTGCAACAATGTGGATGGAACTAGATGGTATTATGCTGAGCAAAATAAGTCAATCAGAGAAAGACAATTATCATATGATCTCTCTGATATGAGGAATTTGAGAGGCAGGGAGGGGGCTCTAGGGGGTAGGGAAGGAAAAAAATGAAACAAGATGGGATGAGAGCAAAACAAACCATAAGAGACTCTTTATCTCAGGAAACAAACTGAGGGTTGCTGCGGGTAGAGGGGGTAGTGAGAGGGTAGATGGGTTATGGACATTGGGGAGGGTATGTGCTATGATGAGTGCTGCAAAATGTGTAAGCCTGATGAATCACAGACATGTACCCCTGGGGCAAATAATACATTATATGTTAATAAAAATAATTAAAGATTTTTAAAAAAAAGAAAACAGTTGAAAGATACATGCAGGACAATACTTCTTTTTTTTTAAGATTTCATATTTATTTATTTGCTAGAGATAGAGCGAGAAAGAGAGAGAGCAAGTGCACAAGCAGGGGGAGAAGCAGGTTCCCTGCTGAGCAAGAAGCCCGATGCAGAACTCGACCCAGAACCTTGGGATCATGACCTAAGCTGAAGGCAGACTCTTAACCAGCTGAGCCACTCAGGCATCCCAGGACAATACCTCCTAAGTAAAACTGTAAACACAAAGTAATATATTTTATTTTAGATACATAATACACATAGCAAAAGTATAAAAATACAGACCTGACAAGTTAAAAAAATACAATAATGCTTACTTCTGGGGTGGAAGGGGACTGGAAAGCTGTAACAATTCATTATAATGCATAAACTTTATTTGAATCCTTGTTCGGAGAGAAAAATAACCATAAAAGTCATTCTTGGAGTAACTGGGGTCATTTTAACATGGACTCAACACTATAATTTTATCAAGTTACTGTTATTTTTTCTAGAGAAAATGTTATTATGATTTATGTAGAAAGTAAACCTTGTTATTAGGAGATACATACCAAAGTCTAATAGTATCTGCAACTTACTTTCAAATGATATAGCAAAATGCATGTTGTACACACACACACACACACACACACACACCCTAAACAGATAAAATCACCATAGGGCTTGGTAAAGAACAGAGTCCCTAACTGACCCCCTGAGATACTAACACAAGGGTTGTTTCTAAGAGAATTACAGATGAAGGTTGATGTTTTCAGGCCCAAAATCCCCAGTAGGAGAGTGCAGGCCAGAAACCACAGGCTTGTTTCTCTAGTCTAGCCTACGCTTGGATGATTTCTACTACCTGCAGGACCAATCTGTCCTCTCAGCACACTCTGCTCTCTGCCATCATAGCTCCAATTAACACACAGAGCAATTTTCCTTTTATTTGTTTCTATCCCCCACCAGTCCATGAGGTTCATGAGGACAGGGATGGCGTCTGTCCTTTTGCTCTTGTCCTTCCAGCACCTGATACAATGCCAGGTACATACTAAGCACTTAATAAATATTTCTTTAATTAGTAATTATGGTCATCTTCCAGGAATAGGATGACCCATTTCCTCTCCCCATCTACCCATCCATGCCACAAGACACAACAGACCTCATAAACTTGCCCCTTGGAATTGATTTCTGATCCACAAACATTTGTTAAAGCACTGTTTGTACTGGAGTCACCACTGAAGCTGTCATAATCCCTGTGCCCATCCAACAGTTACTTTAAAAGGTGTTTATTTGCACCCACAGAAAATGTTTGCACGGTAGGATTTGATGAACCTAAATATTCTTTACTTTCCTTCTCATCCAAAAGCATTTACAGTCTCTCTGAAGCCCTAGAAACAGTGCTAGGCAGATAAAAATCCTCTGCTCACTTACACATGCAAATTAACTAGAGTCAGAAACTCTTCATTCCCTAAATCCATTACAGATTCAGTAACCAGAAATCTCCCCCATGTTCTGACATAATGCTTAGTGCTTGCATCCTCATTAAGTTTTCATAGGCGGATAGACTTACTATATATACCCACAACTTAAATACACATATTTCACTCAAAACATTACCTGGAATATTCAGTCGGGTAGCCAGGGGCAGTCTCATTCCCTTGCAGTGGCTGAGAGAGTGTCCAGAAAGATCAGTCTGGCTGACCAGGAAGGTGTTGCCAGAGAAGAAAGGATAGCATGAGGTGAAATTTGAAAGAAGAGGTTGATGAACTAGGTCAATAATGAAATTACTCCAACAGTAACAGGTAAGGAAATATAAGAGGTATTTGAAATATAAGAGGTATTGCAACAAGTGAATATGATTCTCAAGAAATATGGAAAGCAAAGGACAAAGAGAAGAAACAAAAGAAAGAAGTAAAGAATGAAGAAAGCAATAATAAGAAATTCTCTGGGGGGTCCTGGGTGCCTCAGTGAGTTAAAGCCTCTGCCTTCAGCTCTGGTCATGATCCCAGGGTCCAGGGATTGAGCCCCACATCAGGCTCTCTGCTCAGCAGGGAGCCTGCTTCCTCCTCTCTCTCTCTCTCTCTGCCTGCCTCTCTGCCTACTTGTGATCTCTCTCTGTCAAATAAATAAATAAAATCTTCAAAAAAAAAAAAAAAAAGAAAGAAAAGAAAAAAAAAGAAAGAAATTCTGTGAAAGATATGTAAGCAGTTCCAGACGGTTGATAAGCCACATCTTCCTACCTAACTCAGACCTTCCTACTTAATGCAACTGATGTGCAAATACAATTTCCACCATTGAATTAGTTTTGAATGTACGAGAGGGGTTTGCCACTTAAAGTAGTCCTTTTGGTAAACTGTAGCTTTTTAAATGAAGAATCACTCGGTAATTTACCTTTTATGCTGACACAGATTTTCATCAATTCATTTTGTTGGAAATCTGGAACACCTGTAATTTTACTATTCTTTCTGAATTTGTAGCCAAAATTTCAAAAATTTCCCAGAAATCCTAAAATTTCCTGAAATTTTATTTCGATCATTTAGCATGAGGAAACTGATACTATCTAATCCATTTCTTAAACCACTAAATTGCAAACAAATCTTAAAAGTTAGAAGGATGTGATGTTCTCATTTAAAAATATACTGTCTAATTAATATAATACTGGACACAACCAATGATTTCTAATAAATCTTCATGGAAACACTTTACCAGAATATTTACTAGCCCCTACCTCTGATAACACTTTAAATATTTCATGTCAAATGTTTTTAATTAATATGGTGTTCTAGTTCCCTTAGGAAATACCTTTTGAAATATAAAATTAATTATATTGCCTAGATTAAAGCAAGAGGCATTTTTGTTTTATTTTTAAAACGGGATTTTCAATCTAAGCTACAGCTGCAATAATCTTTTGCTCCCTCCCAAAAAAAAATCCTCGTAGATATCAGCCTTCAGGAAAGTTCCTCTATAGCAACCAGTGGCCTGCCCACAAACCTTAATTAGTTTGAGAGATCATGACATAGACCCTCTTCAAACTGGATAGGAGTGGTAGCTCTCTGTGGAGAAATAGAGCTAGCTTTTGTACCAGGTAATTTAAGGAGCAGCAACAGGCTAATATGTAGACAAGAGAGGGTAGAGCATGTGGTGTGGTTCTCAGCAGAGCGGCAGGCCTCTAATGAGGCCCAGTAGTGGATAGCAGCTGGTAAACTTGGGGCTCAAAATAGGAGGCTCTGAGGGCCTTTATTTGCTAACAAAAGACTGCAAATTGCTCAAAGGCCTGAGTAGGCAATGAGAACATGTTCATATGGTGAGCCAGTATATAAAATTTTCAAAACAAATATTACAATATATGAATTTACATTGCAATAAGAATCAGAAGGGTTCCGTGATTGTAGACATTTTGGTAAGAATAGGTACAAAAGTTCGCTATTAAATTTTGCGTAAGAAAATCACCACCTGCTCTCTGTCTGTTCTGGAATACCCAGACTGAAATGCATGCAGTCTGTGTTATAACCATTTGTATAGCCATGCCATGCGCTCTGTCTGCACACCCAGCAAATGGCAGTGAAAGCATGATGTGCCTTACAGAGTATTACAAAATTATGGAATTCATGCATAATGGAATTAATTCCTAGATACCTAATAAAAATAATATAACAATTGTATGAACCAGAAGAAAAAGCTCGAATCTCATGAGATAGGAGCTGGAGACCAAGACTGACCCAGATCTTCAGGACTGATTCTAAATAGGTTCTTGAAGATCCTTTGTACAGTTTGTTTTTGAATAGCAAGCATTAATTTCAGTAGTTTGACTGGCAAGGAGGCACAAACAGGGACTCCCAGAGGACAACCCTCCATAGGAATACTAAATATATGATTTGGTTAAACACTAAAATTGATCATTTGCCATTTCCTAGCACTGGTCTGAGAAATCTCAGAAGACTGTTTCTACAATTCTGTATCTCTTGAGAAAAAAATTTTTCAATCGTTAAAAAAAAGCACCAGTATAAGTAGCAATTATTCTGTGTGTGCTCTTTTAAGTAAAAGGAGGTTCTCCTTGCATCCATTACAGATCCAAAGTCAAAAAAGGACTCAGACTTGAAACACTGGATCACAGGCGATGCTCCTTCCATTCTCTTCTGATACCCTGAACCACTCGTTAACCGCAGAGAAACCCCCTTAGCAATTCCTAACATATGTCATAATCCCAGGGCTTTATTACTCTGTTGATGTTTCTGGACCATTCTAATTGTGACTCCCACGGTTGCTAACTGGAGGATATTTTTGACTCACATTTTCCTCCACATCTTCATCACCACGTTTTTCCAATCCTTCATCTAGAACAGGTCTCACTCTGCAGCCACACTCCAGCCTAGGCCACACGGTGTCCACTCTGGATCAGTGCTGAGAGGACACACTGCTACCTGCTGGAGTCCCCATCTTGTCAATGCTGTTTAGCCCTCAAGCTCTAACTCAAGCTCTAACTCTCAAGCTCTAACTCTCTTAACCAAGAGCCTACAGTAGCTCCTTATTTCCTGAAGATCTGTCTAATGTTGAAGCCTTCCACCAACCATTCTCAAGTCCATACTTGGTATTTCCTGGAAAGCTCTACTCCGCCAGCAGCCCTCCACTCCCTCGTGCCAGGGCCTCGACCCTGTTCCATCTATCTCCCTACTTTGCCCCTCCCATCTCCCATGCGATTCTTTTCTCACTGTTGCCCGTGCATCTTGGTACGCAAGCTAGACTTGAAGGCAGGAAATCAATTTTCTGCTGGCACTCAAGTATTTAAAAAACACGTATTGAGGGCACAGAATGACTCAAATATGGTGCTTTTTAATTTCTGGTACTCCAGATATGCACACTGAAAATGCAGGTTACAACCCACGTCACATATCACATATAATTTTTAAAGTTTCTTCCTCCATTTGGGATGATTCATGCTACAGCCTCTGTCCATCAGAGAAGACAAACTACATTATCCAAACAATGACCAGTTCTTTCACGTCACCCAATACATACACATTCATTCAACCACTCTCTGTCTCCCTTCCCCACCGACTATGCAATTCATTAAACCGTATTCATTGTTCACAATGTTGCCTATAACAGCCTCACTAGAATTGTCTCATTGGTGAATAGGCTAAGTATTCAATCAGCAGAAAATGTGAACAATACTTAACATAAGGGAAGAGGACAGAGACATGTAGGTTCACTTTTGCCTGTTCACACCATGTACACCTTATCCAGGCAGAGACATGACTTCATTCCCGTTAAATCTTGGTGTCCATGACAGACAAGGAATGAGGAAGAATCCTGAGATCTAAAGAGAGTTTACCTCCATAAAGGGTGTCCACAGCAAGCTGATCTTCCCAACTAGAATTTTTTTTTCCTGCTTTCATTCCTCATTATTACTACAAACACAGATTTTTATTTATAATTCATGCCACAATAAACTGATAAGACCCTTTATTTCTGATTCGCTTCAGCAAATGGCGGCAGAAGCAGAGCATACAAGCCAGCAAGTGTGTCCCTTGGCTGCCATTTCAAACCCAGCCCCCCACCACCCACTCTCCCTCAACACAGCCCTCTTCAAACCCTGATGAGCTGAGCCCATCAAAAGTCTCCAGTGTACGATGCTCATTCAATTACAAAGTCCATTCGATGTTATTATGGATCATAATGAAAATACCCGCCTCAGGCTAAAGGAGTGGTCTGGTCAGAAGTGAGAGAATAGGAGCCACTCGGCAGGGGCCAACCAGAGCACCAGGCAGCCAGGGTTGGTGGCCCTAGGGGTCAGTCATTTGTCACAACCTGCAGTCACTGAGCTTCTGGCCACATTACCTAACCACCTCCCTGCCACACTACAGTTCCCCCACTGACAGATGGAGCCCTTGGTTGAAATATTCCTGGGCCTTTGGTGAAAAGAGTTATGCCTGATTTTCATATCAGCAACTTTCTTTCACCCATAAAGTGATCATTTCTAAGACTGATTTTGCGCAGTGACCATCTTCCTTCCAAATTTTACTAGGAAATCCCAAAACTGAGAGTGACCACAGAACTATTAGCTTTTACTCCAGTGGTAAGGATAACACTCTTTGCAGATATCTTCTCTTGTGTGTATGAGTGCTTGGACAACCATTTATATTTAGAAATATGATTACTAAGCATGCTCTTTTTTTTTTAAGATGTATTTATTTATTTGGGGGAGGGGCTGTCAGAAGGAGAGACAGAGAGAGACTCTCAAGCAAACTCTGCTGAGTGTGGAGCCCATCATGGGGCCTATCTCACAACCCTGAGACCATGACCTGAACCAAAATTGAGAGTCAGATGCTTGAATGAGTGAAGCACCCAGGCACCTGTGTTAAGTATGTTAGCCTTCTTACTCATATGCTAGTTAGAATCCCCCATTGTGTACAATACAATTTTAATTACTTTTTCAATTTCTTTCTTCCCAACTGGATTCAGAACACTGAGGAAGGAGACAGAAATCACTTCTGTTTTGTTCATCAGCATATGCCCAGCCCCTAAGACAATGTCTGCCCATGAAAAAAAAAAACAAAAACAAAAAAACTTTGTTGAATAAATAGTTAAACTGTGAAAGTGACATATTAATTTTGATTCTCATTGCTTATCATTAGGACATCTATGTCCAGCATTTAGATATAAGACAATGGCTTCCAGCTGTTGCTTATCTCAGTATCTAATAGGAATGATCATCACCAGAAACTATACCTTCTTCAAATACAGAGTAGATAAAAATCAGGAAAATCCCGATAATAAAATCCTAAGAGAATAAGTCCCAAGAAAATCACCAATACCATCTTAGCCTTTTGTATTGTGATCTTTTTAAAGGATAGGGTTGTTCTCCTCCATGCTACCTTAGGGTCTTAGCAAAGATAAATTGTTCCTGCCATCCTTCAGGAAGCTATCCAGCCTGAGTTGAGTCTATATACAAACAGGATACAGAGATGTTATGCCTGGCCTTCTTTGGCTTCAAAATTTACACTGCAGCAATACCAAAGTATTTGCAGTTTCTACCTCCATGCCTTTGTCCATAATCTTCCCTCTGCCTGGAAAACCCAGCCTTAACACCATGCCCCTCTTCATTTGTTATCACACTCTTGTCCTTCAAGTCTTAGTTCAAATCACTTCCTCCAGGAAACCTTCCCTGACTTCCCTACTCTGGGCATGACAACGCTCCTTGTACCTCTCATAGAACACCGTGCTACCTTTCTCACCACATACTACATTATATTGAAATTATCCGTTTACTCATCTGCATCCCCCTAGATTATTAACTCGGAAAGTGCAGAGATTGTGTCTTACTCTTCTAATTTCCTTGCTCCTAACACAATGCTGGACAAAGAGTAAGCTCTTGCTAAATGTGAAATAACTGATCAGACCAACAGTCCTTGCTTAGGAAGAACAAAGATAGAAAGGCCTGGGCACGTCCACCTGGAGAAGCAGCAGGGCCTGAGTTTTACAAAGTGTGGTTAATCAGGGCAAGGCCAAAATGGTTCTGAAGGCCCCATATGGGCCATGAGATTCTGAAGGGAGCAAGGAAGAGTGACAGAGGACAATGGTCCTGACCCTTTTATCCACTGAAGTTTTTTTTCAGCCCAACATGTTAAGAAATTAAACAGACCAAAAATACAACCAATTCAGAAAAATGAATGAATAATAATAGTGAATAACAATAAAAGGTTAGTATGGGACAAAATGGTAACTCAGATTACATAAGTAACTTGTCAGAAAGAACACATGTTCTTGCCAAGGAAGACCCCTGTGCTGGATGGACCACAATAAAACACTGTGGGACCTGAATCTGGAGGCACATTTTGCTGGCAACAACACTTTCTGTTACTAACTGGGTACCTTTACAATTGAAAAGTTTGGTTTGTCAGGAGAGGTAAATCATATCTCATTTTCAGCTTATCTACTGCTACCTTTACTCACTGCCATAGTCACTTTCTTGCCTCTGTGTAACAAGGGCACAATAAAGTTTCAAAAGGGCTCAATGAATTGAGTATGAAGATCTCCATTAAGACAACCTAAATCAGATATAACATATTATTTACATTTCCCTAAAATTCCATGATGACGAACAGCTTTTGATGACTAATTAGTACCCAATGCATGAGTCTCATCATAAAATAGAAAATCTGCTTTGCAAAGTATATTTTAGATAGTCATTTTTATTTTTTAAAGATTTTATTGATTTATTGATTTATTTATCGGGGGGGGGGGGGGTAAGGAGGCAAGGGGCAGATGCTCCTAAAGTCATTTTTAAATGTCATGAAAAGAAATAGCTTAAGCCAGAATTCCCCCAAAATAATTCTTTTAAATACAAATCCCAGAAAATGTTAATAAATAAGGTGACCTGTAGGGTTCTAAGGCAAAATAACTTTCAGAAACACTGAATTAAACACAAACAGCCTTCTTTACTACAGGACTTCTTGGGGTCGGTAAGTTAATATGCGTTGTAAATCTCTGAGACAATGATGCCTTATGCAGCATTTTAACAAAGTTATCTGAAAACCCTTGTTCATAGTATCCTTTGGGATGCCTACACTAAATATCTTGGGAGGTGACTGGATAGTCTTGAACCAGTTGGTCAATAGCTACTGGTCCATGGTAGAAACAGATACTAGTTCCTAAAATTATAAGCCAGCTTCCAAGCTATCCATCCCCATACAATACATGATAACCCTGGGAGACATCTGCTCCCAGGTCCTCCCAGCTTCCTAGAAACCTCACAAAGACGTAGCAGATGCCAGGATGAATCAGCTGTACTCAAGCAACCTGCATCCTTGGGCAACAGGATTGGGAAATTAAGTAATGCAAGTCAAATACACTGGCATGTCAAAAAAAAAAAAATCCCAGGGATCTACTATCGAATAAAAGATACTAGATATTAGATCTTTTGACCAGATTAAAATATCAAAGGAAAGCAAGACTGTACCAGAATTTTAAACAGTTCATCTAGTTTTATTCCACATGGAATTAAATTGGCATTATGGGTCAAAAGTGCTCTTTGGAAAACTGAAAATTACAGGCATATTAATCAATTTGTAATGAAAAGAAGAAATAAGGAAAAGCAGCAGCTCCAGAAAAATCACAGCCAAGTTGCAGTGCAGGCTGGAAAGTGGGCCCCCAAGAGCTGGAGGTAAAACTGGGAAAGACGAATTGCAGTGGACTGTCCTTGGTTTTCTGCGTCTTGCCTCACAATGAACCCCCTCACAATGATCCCTCACAATGAACCCCCTGGTAAGATAAGCAGCCACTGGTGACAGCATACCAACGGCCTCCCATTACAGGGCAAGCGACACTACACAGCGTCAAGAGCAAAGAGACTGAGATGGAGCTCTACAGGCCAGACACAGAGGAGAGAGTAAGGGAGGAAAGACCTCCTCTCCTTTGCTTTCCCATCTTCCCGATGGGAAATCCTGTCTTCTTATGCAAATACCTCTGACTTGGAGAGAAACTACAGAGCTGAAGGAGAGAAACTATAGAAGCAAATGCGAAGATTTACCTAATTGTTCCATTCTACTCTATCCTATTTCTCTTCAAAGTATAGAAATTCTCAATCACATTGATTTATTTCCTCCATTCAAAATGTTGGTAAAATTCAGCTATTGCTGTTTTCATAACTAAATTCCCAGCTTTCTCATTTTCCCTAATACGGGGTTGGTTTCTTAAAAATGGGGGTTCTGTGGAATGAGATCTATTTAACAACTAGTATCCACAGGGGTGGAGGACATTCTTGCTTCAGATGGTTTCTCATTTATTCTAAAACCACATAAAATTTTTAAACTCAGTTTCCCAAAACTTTCAGATCTTACCACTGATTTCAATTGTCTATTCTTGAAAATAGAGCTTGAAAATAGAAAGATGCTCTGCCCATTCTATGTTCAGGGGGGAGATGAATAGCCAAAAGAAACAGAAATCATGGATAACTGAATGCCATATATATATATATATATATATACACACATACATATACATACACATACACACACACACATATACATATATATTAAATATATATACATACATATATATGTATATATGTTAAATATATAATATATATTAAATAATATATAATAAATGTATATACTATACATATATAAATTTTTTTTCCATTTTTCCTAAAACTTCTGTTGTCATAAAGTCATTCCCCAGGGCCAATCTGGTCATTGATATACAACATAAGAGCATTGCAACACTACCTCTTTGGAAGCCAAAACTCGATTCAGTGAAACTTAAAATAAAATGTTGTTTGTAAGACAATCTATATTTTTTCATATTCTATAAGGATCATGATAATATGCAGCCTAATATTCACCTTCCTCCAAATTTATTAGAACTATTCACCAATTTTCAAATCACATTACATTTTTAGACAGGCTTGTATTAAAAAAATCAGTTACTTTCTCCAATGAGTGTCTTTTTCAATGCTAATTCATTTCAAAAGATTACATAAAAATACCTATGTTACTCAAAAAGTGACAAAATGTTGCCAATCTGCAGACAAGTGGAAGCACACGCTTGCAGTCCTAATGCGCCTTCTCCTATTCTGGCGGTGAACCAGTTTCTACTATTGGAAGTCAGCTCCAAGCAGCCTTTTGTTTGTTTGTTTGTATCTGCCAGAGGCAAGGCCAGAGGGCCCGGATGTATAAAAGTAACTCACATTCAGCAGGAAGGCCTCGGGCCTTTGTGCCAGTAGATGTGCAAAGAAGCTTAAGTAAGTGTGGGAAAACAGCAACTGTGGATCAGAATTTGCCATAAGGCAAGACCTAACACGGTTTTTTTCTGGTTTGCCACAGACAGATGGAATAACAGCATAATAGACTTGGGCAAAGGGTCTCCGGAGCTATTCTCTCCATTGTGCACATACAACTGAGACAGTCAAGACACAAAGGGACGGTGCTTAGGAAGGAAGTGTCGCCTTCAGAGCAAAGCCCTCTCTCGTTCATTATTTTCATCAAAAATCTGAAAAAAGGATTGATGCAAAATGTTCCTACGCTTCATGCTTGAAGGTCAGTACATTTGTTTTCTGAGGGTCAGATGTGCCAGGTAGGTACCAGTCTTCACTCTCCGTGCGGCAGGCAGCTAAGGAAAGGACAGCCAAGATTTTCATAAGGCTGTGTCTTAGCTCAACACTACCTTAAAACCTAAATCTGTCCCTTGAAAAACTAGCAGGATTTTAGCCCCTGGATATCACCAGGGCAAAGGACAACCAAAAGAGCCTCGGGAACTGAGGCAGCCACACCCATCCAGCTGAACCAAATCTCCAGGAGGCATAAAATTGAACTGTCACTCGAAATGAATGGGAACAAAAAGGGCAGAAAAAATTCCTAAATAATTTCTATCATTGTCTCACCAAGGACTTTTATAGTCAGTTAAATTGTGACTGTTGAACAACTGACGACAGAAAGGATAGCAGAAAAGAGACACTTCTCTCAAAACCACTTACACAGATGGAATAAGTTTGGCCATGAATTTATCATTGTTGAAGCTAAGAGAGGTTATCTAGGGCTTCATTATACAATTTTGTCTATTTCTTGCATATGTTTGAAATTTTCTATAATAAGTTTTTAATTATATTTGTATAATTTTTCAGTTTTTCAAACAAAATCTGCATTGTTATAAAAAGTGTGATGCTCGTTTTAAAGATTTTTTAAAATCTGATGTTAGAAAACAGCCTGATGAAAACAAGAATCTGCTTCCAAATGCAATTATTCCCATAAAATAAGTTGCTTTCAGACACCAAGAAGGAATAACTTAACTACATAATTCTTTTAGAGAGGTTTGAAAGTGATTTGGGGAGTTTCCCCAAAATTTTCTAAGCTTTTCTAAGGAATATGATCCTGAGTCAAAATTTACAATATGGAAAGAAATTAAAAATCACTGTATTCCTAAGCACAGTCTCTGCTCAAAACCTAATGTCTCTAAGAAAGTGACCCTGCTCTCTAGTGTCCACTAATA
The DNA here is from genome assembly GCF_009829155.1 of Mustela erminea. NCBI lineage: Eukaryota > Metazoa > Chordata > Mammalia > Carnivora > Mustelidae > Mustela > Mustela erminea. The sequence goes on from NC_045617.1 coordinate 31,548,469, forward strand.
TAGATTAATACATACCAAACACATCTCAACATAATTTCAGTCTGTTCTCAGCATATGTTTAAATTGAAAAAGCAGAGCCTTCTCTTTTCCTTTTTTGCCAGCTTAACTCTTTATGTACACACTGTGAGTATAGCATATATGACCCTTTTTTTAAATTGGGGTCTTCTGGGGCACCTGTGTGGCTCAGTCTGTTAAGCATCCAACTCTAGGCTTAGGCTCAGGTCAGGATCTCAGGGTCCTGAGATGGAGCCCCTGCTAGGACTCCTCACCAGCAGGGAGTCTGCTTGGGATTCTCCCTCGCCTTCTGCCCCTCACCCACTCACGTATGCATACTCTCTCTCTAAATAAAATCTTAATAAATAAATAAATAAGGCTTTTTCCCCCCATCTTTATTGGGTAAAATTGACAAAATTGCAGATATTTAAGGGGTACAACTTGATGTTTCAGGATATGTGCACACTGTAAAATAATCACTGCATTCAAAAGTAATTTTGAAGGTTATCCTGCAGTAATATTCATGCACAAAGACTTATTTTAAAGCCTTTGAATATTTTTTCAAGTAAGTCCCATTTATTTTATTCAACAAAGAAAACTTCTACAATTTAATGTTACCAACATATAGTAACATCTTCGGGACAAGAATCAAAATAACATGCCTTTAAATAAGACTATTAACACAAGATTTCCAGTTAAGCCTAAAAGTGATATTTGGAGAGAAGTACATTATAGTTTAGAGAAATTGCTGGATTGGTTTGGCCTATGTAATTGAAAGTAATGAAATAAATAAAATCTTCAAGAACAAGCTGTGGCAATTTCAATACACCAACTTAAAACATGGTGAAGAGAATACAACCTAGCCTTACACCTAAAGGAGCTGGCAAAAGAATAGAAAAAAAAAAAGTAAATCCAGCAGGAGAAGAGAAATAAAAAAGATTAGAGCAGAAATCAATGATATAGAAATCAAAAAACGAAAACAAAAATAAAAACAGAACAATTCAACAAAACTAGGAGCTGATTCCTTGAAGGAATTAACAACATTGATAAACACCTAGCCAGACTTATCAAAAAGAAAAGATAAAGGACACAAATAAATAAAATCATGAATGAAAGAGAAGAGATTACAAATAACACCAAAGAAATACAAACAATTATAAAAGAACATTATGAGCAATTACATACCAACAACTTAGAAGCAATCTAGAAGAAATGGAAAAATTCTTAGAAATATATAAACTACCAAAGCTGAAACAAGAAGAAATAGAAAACCTGAACAGACCCATAACCAGCAAAGAAATAGAATCAGTAATCAAAAACCTCCCACAGGGGCACCTGGGTGGCTCAGTGGGTTAAAGCCTCTGCCTTCAGCGCAGGTCATGGTCCCAGGGTCCCAGGGTCCTGGGGTCGAGCCCCACATTGGGCTCTCTGCTCGGCAGGGAGCCTGCTTCCTCCTCTCTCTGCCTGCCTTTCTGCCTACTTGTGATCTCTGTCAAATAAATAAATAAAATCTTTAAAAAAAAAAAAAAAAAAACCTCCCAACAAACAAGAGTTCAGGGCTGGATGGCTTCCCAGGGGAATTCTACCAAACATTTAAAAAGAGTTAATATTATTCTTCTGAAACATTTTCCAAAAAATAGAAGGAAAACTTCCAAAATCATTCTATGAAGCCAGCATTACCTTGATCCCAAAACCAGACAAAGACCCCACTAAAAGGAAAATTACAGACCAATATCCCTGATGAACATGAAGGCAAAAATTTCAGCAAGAGGTGCCTGGATGCACCTCTTGCTTAGTTGGTTGAGTGTCTTAGCTGGTTGAGTGTCAACCAACCTTAGTTGGTTGAGTGTCTGCTTTTGGCTCAGGTCATGATCCCAGAGTCCTGGGATTGAGCCTGGAGTCAGGCTCTCTGCTCAGTGGGAGGTCTGTTTCTCTTTCTGGCCCTCACCCTGTTCATGCTCGCTCGCTCTCTCTCTCTCTCTCTCTCTCTTTCTCTCTCTCCCTCAAATAAGTTTTTAAAACTTTAAAAAAAAAAAAAAAAGAACTTACCAAACTCAACACCCAAAAAAACAAAAACAAAAAATCTGTCAAGAAATGTGCAGAAGAGGGGCACCCGGGTGGCTCAGTGGGTTAAAGCCTCTGCCTTCGCTCAGGTCATGATCCCAGGGTCCTGAGATCAAGCCCCACATCAGGCTCTCTGCTCAGCAGGGAGCCTGTTTCCCTTCCTCTCTCTGTCTGCCTCTCTGCCTACTTGTGTTCTCTCTATCTCTCAAATAAATAAACAAATAAAATCTTTATTAAAAAATAAAATTTAAAATAAAAATAAAATAATAAATAATAAATAAATTAAATAAAAATAAAAATTTTAAAATACTAAAAAAAAATAAAAAGCTAGACAAACCATAAGAGACTCTAAATCTCAAGAAACAAACTGAGGGTTGCTGGAGGGCAGGGGGTGAGAAGGATGGGGTGGCTGTGTGATGGACATTGGGGAGGGTATGTGCTATGGTGAGTGCTTTGAATTGTGTAAGACTGATGAATCACAGATAAGTACCCATGGAACAAATAATACATTATATGTTAATAAATAAATAAATAAAAATAAAAAGGAGAGGATTAGAATGTTGTTACAAATGGCTAACAGACACATGAAAAAATGTTCATCATTACCAGCCATCAGGGAGATTCCAATCAAAGCCACATTGAGATACAAGCTTACACCAGTTAAAATGGCCAAAATTAACAAGACAGTAAAAGCATGTGTTGGAGAGGATGTGGAGAAAGGGGAACCCTCTTACACTGTTGGTGGGAATGCAAGTTGGTGCAGCCAGTTTGGAAAACAGTGTGGAGATTCATTAAGAAATTAAAAATAGAGCTTCCTTATGACCCTGTAATTGCACTGCTGGATATTTACCTTAAAGATACAGATGTAGTGAAAAGAAGGGCTATCTGTACCCCAGTGTTCATAGCAGCAATGGCCACAGTCACCAAACTGGAAAAAACCAAGATGCCCTTCAACAGTTAAGCAGCTTAACTTACACTCAGGGTTTTTTTTGGTGCTCATGTCTATTAAATCATATCATTTCAACAGACAAATGGGTAAGGAAGATGTGGTCCATATATACTATGGAATATTATGCCTCCATCAGAAAGGATGAATACCCAACTTTTGTGTCAACATGGACAGGACTGGAAGAGATTATGTTGGGTGAAATAAGTCAAGCAGAGTCAATTATCATATAGTTTCGCTTATTTGTGGAGCCTAAGGAATAACACGAAGACATGGGGAGATGGAGAGGAGAAGGGAGTTGGGGGAAATTGGAGGGGGAGATGGACCATGAGAGACTGTGGACTCTGAGGAACTAACTAAGGGTTTTGGAGGGGAGGGGGTTGGGAGGTTGTGTGAGCTTGATGGTGGGTATTGTGGAGGCATGTATTGCATGGAGCACTGGGTGTGGTGCATAAACAGTGAATTCTGGAACACTGAAAAGAAATTTTAAAAATAAAAATGTTTTAAAAAGAAAGAAGAGAAAAGACTGGAATGTCATTTCCTTGACAAGCTCCTCATTCATTAATATGAAAATTAATATTTTAAAGTTCATATGCCAGTGTTCTATGATTAATATCTAAATTCTAAAAGTTAATAAAATTTTTAATAAGTAATAGCATTTCTTATCTACTAACAATTCAAAATATATTATCTATTTGACTTCTTGATGTAAAAACAAAACTGAAAAGTATGTGCATCTGTTTTCATTATAATTGACAACCCTTATTCATTTTATACTGAAAACATCTACACCTGAGTATCTTTCTCATTCTTCTTACATCTTGCAAGAAGAAAGGAATAAGAAGTGGTCAGTCTAGTAGCTCCCTGCAAACAACAATAACTCCCCTTGGATCCAGGAGGAGTTTAAGGGAAACTGTAATAGATGTACCACTTAGCCACACAGCATCACAAAAGTAGTAATTACCTACAAAACCTGCTGCTTCCCTCCCATTTCTCTGTTTTCCTCTCCTGACATTACAAGTGGTGTGGACAGTAAAATAAATAAGCTTCATGTGAGCCCCAAGAGAACTGAAACAGAGTCGTGTACTAACATTTTTAAAAGAACAGAAAAAATAACCTGAGAGGAAGTATTTCTATTATTGTTACAGGAAATACAAAAATAGATATAAATAAATACATGTGATTATTTAAGTTGAATATTAACTTCCATTGGTATATAGGGTGTGCCTCACCATGTTGGTCATGCTTACCAGGTCACCTGGGTCCACAGCCCCTCATTAAATGTTGTCCTGTATTGCTTAAGTACCCTGACACCAACACTCTAAAAGGCTCAAATGGAGAATCAAAGCAAATGTACAGCTCCAGAAAATTTAGAGTTTAATTAAAGAGGTGAACATTTATGAAAGACAATTTATAACCAAGGGATAAACAGCCTCATCATCATAAATTACAAAGAGGTGGAAAAATTCATACATAAGAAGTAAACATAAAAACCATAGGACTTACCATAGAAATCCACTTATCTTCTGGTGGTACATCTAGTTTTATGAAAAAATTAAGATGTTTCTCCATATTCTATAACCCAGATTACAAGTATAGGAGAAATAAGAAAGGGGAACCGCAGTTTCTTTTAGTTAAGACTACAACAGTAGGAAAGAGCTTCGTGAAGGGTAAGACGTGAGCTAAGACTTAAAGGAAGTACAGAAGACATTCCAGGAGTAGGACACTGACAGAGCATGGCACTTGCACAGGACAGAGAAGATATTCACTGAGGTTCCATTTGGAAGATTATGGAGACAACAATAAATGAGGTGAAATTAGGAACAAGTGTACATAGAGGAGTGGGGAGTTAGGAATTGAGAGGCTGCACAATTATAAATTCTTAATGATAAACTCACAAAATCATTCAATCAGAGAACCACAGGGTTATAAAGGATCTCAGAAATCACCTAATAGAATTTCCAACTGCGTGCAATATGAATATCCCATGTGATCATACAGTTACTTCTAGAAAACCTGCAGCAAGGGAAAGAAAACTCACCACCTCTCAAGAGATAGAGCTAAAATCGTTAGCAATGTCCCCTTTATGAAGCTACCATTGTTTGCTGAAACTGATCTAGGGAAATATATAAATATTTTTAAATATGTCATCCCATTTTCACATGCCAGGCTGTAAGTGCCAATAATAAGTTTATGTTTGTGGCACTGCTCAGAAGAATATATGGCTCAGTGGGTTAAAGCCTCTGCCTTCGGCTCAGGTCATGATCCCAGAGTCCTGGGATCGAGCCCCACATCAGGCTCTCTGCTCAGCAGGGAGCTTGCTTCCCCCGTCTCTCTCTGCCTGCTGCTCTGTCTACTTCTGATCTCTGTCAAATAAATAAATTTTAAAATAAATAAATACATACATACATACATACATACATAAAGTGTGTCGGTTTAGCACATTGCCTCCATTACCTTTCTGCAAAAGTAGAAATTAAACAAATTTCTACTTTAATTATGAGAGAGTGGGGTTTTTTTTTTTTTCATTTTTATTCCATAAAGAGTCCCCATAGCAGGCCATGGGAAATTCATGCTTTTGCAATTCCAATTTTTCTACTGAATGACCTATTCCCCAACCCATATAAATAATTTGCTGTTGAGAAGGGAGAGGATCAAATATGCCACGGTGGTCCCTTCGTAATCATACGAGGCAGGGTTTCTCAACCCTAACACTACTGACATTTTGGGCCAGACAATTCTTTATTGTGGAAGACTGTCTTATCCATTGTACGATGTTAAGCAGCATCCCTGACCTCTGCCTGCTAGATGCCAGCAGCATCTTCCTTCTCCAATCCCAAAATCACAAATGTCACCAGATATTGCCAAATATCCCCTAGAAGTCAAAACTGTCCCTTGCTAAGAACCGCTAATATAAAGATATGGTCTTGGTTAAAATCTACTCTGGGCTCTGCATTCCAGGCACATTTCTAAAGTGGTGGAGACTGCCATTTCTGGCTTACATCCACATAAAATCTGCTGTTTACTCCAGTCTCTTCAGAGAAAAGTGTGAACACCCCATTCCTTGACAAATGACTTTGATTATTAGATTGTACCACAATGTGCATCAAAGTACAAGGACAGAGCTTTAGCTCTGCTGTCAAGACAACCGCTGCCTCTTCAAGCAAAAGGAAAATCAAAGACTTGTAGGATGCCAGTTGAGTCGGAACCTGAAGCCAAAGGCAAAGGCTATGGCCACGGCTGAGCACCTGGCACTTCCCTACGCGAGCTGAACACTCAAGAGAATGGAGACTTCAAATGAGCTTCTACCTAACAAGCTGCAATTTTGTTTCATTGGGGGGAGAGTAGGGGATGAGTTATGGGAAGAAACCAGAGGAAAATTCAACATGACAGTCCATTTGCTAATTCAGCGAGGAGGATTTCAAGACAATCTTCAGAATGCGGCAAGACAAAAGCATCATTATCCATAATTACTGCTTACCAGTAGCACGGATTGATAACAAGCTTCCTCCGCTAATCTTACCCCGTCATTATGAGAAGAGGCGATTAAACTAATTAACAAATCAACTTTTCTGTGCAACACTGAGTTCAGTAGCAAAAAATAATGAGCGAAAGCTAGTTATTCGATGAAATAACTAGGAACGAAATAAGAGAGAAATCTGAAGTTAACAACAATATGAAGCAGAAGCTTGAATCATTGACAAATGCATACATTTTGGCATTAGAAAATTGGACGGTACACTGGCAAATATTGGGCTATTTGTTTAAAGCCCCAGTTTAAATGGAAAGTGCTTTACTAGATCACGAAAAGCATATATAATTTTAACAATCATACATAGTCCTGTATGTGTGACATATACAAACATAGAATAATGCTCACTCTTGAGAAGTCAGACTACCAGGGAACCTCAGTCATCTTGGTCATGGATACTGACTCAAAAGGAATTTTTGAAAAGTCCTTGCAGCCAGGATGCCTGGGTGGCTCAGTCAGTTAAGCATCTGACTTTGGCTCAGGTCATGATCCTGAGGTCCTGGGACGGAGCCTCATGTCAGGCTCCCCGCTTAGCCGGGAGTCTGCTTCTCCTTCTCCCTCTCCCTCTGCCCCTCCCCCTTGCCAACCCCTAACCCACCCTCTCTTGTGTACTCTCAAATAAATAAAATCTTCACCAAAAAACCAGTCCTTTCAGCCATGAAATCATATTACTCTATAGGAAGAAACAAAGAACTACTCTCAGATCGTTACTGTATTTTGTACTTCTCTCAACTTTCCTACTCTTTTTTTTAATTTATTTATTTGACAGAGAGAGAGATCACAAGTAGGCAGAGCAGCAGGCAGAGATAGAGGGGGAAGCAGGCTCCCCGCTGAGCAGAGAGCCCAATGAGGGGCTCGATCCCAGGACCCTGGGACCATGACCTGAGCCGAAGGCAGAAGCTTAACCCACTGAGCCACCCAGGTGCCCCTCAACTTCCCTACTCTTGAGGAAAGGAAAGGGAACCATGTCTTGTAATCTATCTCTAGCCTAATGCCTTCATATACATCATAGGTACTCAGTAAGCATCCTCAGCAACATTGACCAATGTGGTGGTCACAACCACAAGTGGCTACTAAGCACCAGAAATGTGACCAGTGTGACTGAGGAACTGAATTTTTAATTTTATTTAATTTTAATATATTTTAATTTAAAATATATACTCAATTTGTTTACTGGGAAATTTAAAATATTTGAAACAACTTGGATATGTGAATCTACACTTTCAACTGTAAACTTTATGAAATCTAAGTAGAGAACAAGTATGTAATAAAAATTTAGCATTAGAATTGAGATGTGTTGTAAGAGTAAGATATATACACCAGATTCAAAGATTTAGTATGACAAAATGAGTGTAAAATATGTCATAATATTTGTATACTGATTACATGTTGACATGATATTTTTATATATTGGGTTAAATAAAAGAAACCCCTAAAGATCATTACACCTGACTCTTTTTATCTTGCTTGATATGGCTATTAGAAAACTTCGGGGCGCCTGGGTGGCTCAGTGGGTTAAAGCCTCTGCCTTCGGCTCAGGTCATGATCCCAGAGTCCTGGGATCCAGCCCCGCATCAGGCTCTCTGCTCAGCTGGGAGCCTGCTTCCTCCTCTCTCTTTGTCTGCCTCTCTGCCTACTTGTGATCTCTCTCTGTCAAATAAATAAATAAAATTTAAAAAAAAAAAAAAAGAAAACTTTAAGTTACGTATTTTGGCTATTAGATAGGACTGGTCTTTACAGTGAATGAATGATATGCAACATACAACAGCGGATTGGAATCAGCAAGAGAAAACTAACTGATGACAGCCAAAAATGATGTCTACAATTAGAGGGAGACTAAAAAAATCAACAATGCATAGTTACCTAAAGCCATTTAAAGTATGGGTATACATTCGTACCTATTTCAGAGGTGACTAAGAGCATTAGAGTTATTTATTCCTTATAATTGTTAACCACAAAAAAAAGGGAAAAAAATCTTTTCTGCCTACCATGTTTAAAAAGATAGGATAATGAATCTCGTATTTTAATATTTAGTAATAACTTCCATTTGTCTCAAAATTTCACTAATAACTAGCAACTCATTAATTCCCACAACAACTTTGAAGATAGATATTATTGTCACCTTCCCATTTTGTAGGTAAGGAAACAGGCTGAGAGAAGTTCAGTAATTTTTCAAGGTTATGCGTTTTTACTAGAGTACTCTAGTATCTCTCTCAAAATTATTTTCCAATATTCACATATATATATATGCTTGACCAAAGCATTGTTTTCCTCTGTCTTTGAATACTATCCTCTTTAATAGAGCCCTTGACATGGAGAAGTTTGGTCAAATCCACCCTGGGGATGATATCCTGCTGTATGTCACATGTAGACCTCCATAATTTTCTCAAACATTAGCAAATAAAACCCAGCTGCTGATAAGGCTCCAGGAGGAGATTAGCTGATAAAGTCTTCTTCTTCGTTTCTGATTAGGAATAGCTATAATTTCTAAAATTCTCTATGGTTCTTCTACATGGTGAACAATATCCTAGCAAGGACTTAACAATAATACAGGAAAACGTGAATGTGACAATATTTGTATTTCATTCCCCACGATGATATACGAAAAGGAAATATAAATATTGTGATTTTTTATTTTTAGGTAAGTAGAAATTATCCTTAATCTCTGTGACTTCTTTCAATGTATAAGAGGTTTCATGAGATAAAAGGTTAGAGAGAAGAGTAAGATGTTCTAGGACATCTAAAAAGATGAAAGGTTGACCGAGAGTAGAGGAAAAGGGTGAGAATTAAGAAGATTAAATAATTAAGCAAACAGATTGAATGAAGAGAATCAAGGGATCAAAAGGCAAAATGCGACTGAAAGATCAAAAGATCTAAACCCCATGTGGAATACAAGGGAAGTGAAACTGAGCAGCTTAATAAGGCTTTCCTTTAGAGGGGGAATAGCAGCTACATTTGAGAAAATGGAGCACTTTTTAAGCGTAAGCATTAACTAACATAATAGCACAGAATGCTTGATACGCTATGTACTCAGCAGCTTAGTTTCTCCATTTTCCATCCATTGCCTTGTTTTTTCCTCACTGATGGTTGTTTACTTTTTCCAAACAAAAACAAATTATTACACTCTAAGTCCAGGTATTACAATTTCAAGACATGGAAAAGTAAGCTTATAGAATGAGATTCTTAGTTTCCTTAAATGGAAAATCAGAGCATCATCTCTTAGTAAGCCATTATCTGCTTTTAACCTATATGGTTAATATGAGGAGTGAGAACAGCTATTTAAAAGGCTCGTGGACTATAGAATGTCCAGGAGTCTGTAAATGGTGACCACTGTTCTGCCTTTTCCTGTGAGTGCCTTGAAAAAACTTCAACCTACAGACCTTTCATTTTCTTCTGGTAGCTTCAGGATCACTTGTTCCTTGTTACGATCCAGGAATCAAATTTTTCTTTAATCTCATTAGGTCCCCACAGTGCAAGGAGACTTTCCCAGAAGCTGCTCTGTGATCTGTATTTGCTGCATTTTTCCAAGCAGGAAATGCAAAGGGAAGGAGCACGGGTGGCCTGTCAATTCTGGACACTTTGCCAAAAGGTCTGGCTGTCATCACAAGGATTTACCCAGCTTGCTTTGCAGGGCACCTAACCTGACCAGAGTCAGCACAGAACCCATCGATACCTGAGAGCCTACCAAACATGGTGGAGCAAGACTGAATATGACAAACAGTGTGTGCTGTCACCGGAGACTTTAACACAAAAGGATGGGGGTCAGAAAGAATTACTTTATGAAAAATTTAATGTAGTCTTCTTATCTTGAAATGATACCTTTCTCCAGATTCTTCTTATTACATAACTTTTACAGATTTCCTTATGCTTTTGTCCCTTAGAAAACATGTATCTTTAATATGACATTATTTTTTTAAATCCATTATGTTTAAATCCCTTCAAATTATTAAAGAGTCATGAAAGCAATCGCAATTCCAAACAAACTCAACAAACAAAATCCACATACAGAGATGTGTTTGCATATGACTTATTTTTTTGTGCTTATAAATATTCTCCTTTTCATCTTGCTTCTTTTAAATAAGCTTTTGGACCTTCAAAAAGAATATACTTTTTTTTGCATTCATTGGAACATCTTTTCCGGTTTAGAACTTGTCTCAAGAGGAAACCTTGAAGGAAAATTAAAACTTCTTTTTTAAAGCCCACAGCAATTTATTAATATTTTACAGCTTTTCAATATAGTTGTATTCACAAATTGGATTTGCACTGTTTGATATAAAACAATTGTTTTATTCCCACTTCAAGTGCTCCACTGTTTTCAAGCTTGTTAATTAAATGTTTTATTTTTAAAAAATACTGCACAAGTTTCTCAAAACTTCATCTGCACCTGCTCCATACATGAAAAGATGTCCTTGGAACAACTCCAGTTTATTAAGTAGGAAGCCATTATTTTCACACAAGAATTCAGTCTTTTACCTGTAAGCTTTAACAGGAGTTACCACGCATTGTATTCTTTCACCTTTTATCTGCTGTCAATTAATACAAGCATTTTTAGTGCATGGGGGTGGGAAAAGACGTGTCATTTGGAATGTCACTTCCATTGCCTGATATTCCCACGTGTGTGCTCAACTGTCACCTTTGTAAAGCTATTTGGTGGTCCTATCTTGCAGCCTGACCCTTTTGGTCTTTGCCCTTCATCCTTTTCCCTGACAAGACTGTGTAGTATGATCTGATGAGATACAGAGACTGTATGGAGCACAGCTACAACTTCTCCAAATGTCCATACCAGAGTCCAAATTAGTAAAATGCTTCCTAGCATAGAAAAGAAATGAAGACACTGAATTCATTCAATCCTGCCAGAAACGTCCGAAATTGGAAGACTAAACACCATGATAAACAAGACTTCAGTGAACGCATTTTGATCACACATCAATTTAAGATGTCTGAATGTCATAATGATGGGATCCCTCTAGCCTTGCTTAGGAAAGAAAGCTCATAGTTCCCGCTAAAAGAACAACCAAGATTCAAAAATATCAATGATATTTTGTCAAGTGAGAAAAAAGTGGTAGATTACAAAACCATGTAAGGTAAAATTTCATTTATATGAAAATCACATATGTCCACGTACATGATAGGGCAGAGTCTGGGAGGTAAAAGACCAAAGCACTGACATTGTTTTTAACCAGGTAAGTAATATTATGGGCACTTTTAAAGTGTCTTCTTTTTGCTAATTTAAAGTTTCTGATTTTTCTGCAATAAGTAAGTACTTCTTTTCTTACTTAGAAGCATAAGCTTTTAAAAATATTTTTAGGGGCACCTAGGTGGCTTAGTGGGTTAAGCCTCTGCCTTTGGCTTGGGTCATGATCTAGGGTTCTGGAATCGAGCCCTGCCTGGGGCTCTCTGCTCAGCAGGGAGCCTGCTTTCCCACCCCACCCCACCACCCCCACCACCCCCCCCCCTACCTTTCTGCCTACTTGTGATCTCTCTCCATGTCAAATAAATAAATAAGAAATCTTTGAAAAAGGTATATTTTTAAAAGACATGTTGATAGGGTAAAACAGCTCTTTAATCATCAACTGAATCAGTAAAATAAATCAAGAAAATTCATTTTTAGAAGATATGCAAATTATTTAATAAATAGTTTTAAAGATATTTTGACAATCATAAGAAAATTGTGTTACAAAGTTTTTAAGAGTATGGGGTACCTGGGTGGCTCAGTGGGTTAAGCATCTGACTTCAGCTCTAGTCATGATCTACAGTCCTGAGATCAGAGCCCCCGCATAGTCTCGAGGAGGGTACCCTGCTCAGCAGGGAATCTGCTTCTCCCTCTCCCTCCACACCCACCTGGTGCTCATGCTCTCTCTCTCTCTTAAATAAATAAAATCTTTAGAAAAAAATAAAGTTTGTTGAACACTACATCACAAACTAATGATGTAACAATGAATCTTGGAACACTGAAGAAATAAAGTTTAAAAAAAGGAAAAAACTAATGATGTAAGTTGGCTAAATGAATATAAAAATAATAATAAATGATAAATAAAAATTTAAAAATAAATCTTTAAGAGTATGAAAATATCTATGTCTCAAATATTTTTTTCTCTTTCTTGATGTCATAAGCAACTAACATTGCTTTACAACAGGCTTTTTTTTTTTTAACCTGGTAATCCAGACATCTGAATTCAGACTAGACTCCATAATATTTAATTTCCTCTACCTCCATATAACCTGAAGATAATTGGGTCCTACTTCTTTGTCAGTATTCTATCTCAAAGATAGATGCACCTTTAAAAAAAAAAAAAAAAGACAGATGCATCTGTCCCATCTTTTAAGGCAAAGAGAAGAAAAACTACATGTGGTTCCCCTGGAGTACAGTTGACAATCTAGTACTCTAGGTGGTACTACTTAGTGTAAGTGGGTTCTTGTCCCAAGAACATACTGGCAACAGAGATACAGAGGTTTTTTCAGTTTTGTTTTTACATTGTTTAGATTTTTGTTGTTGTGTATATATACCATATTTTGTTTATCCATTCATCTGAAGATCAATACTTGTTTTGCTTCTACCTCTTTGCTATTATGAATAATGCCGCTATGAACGTGAGATCGCAAATATCTCTTCAAGACACTACTTTCTATTACTTTGTCTATGTACTTAGAATTTAAATTACTGGTTAAATGGTAATTTTGTTTTCAATTTTTTGAAGAATGGCCATATTGATCCCGTAATGGTGTAGAAATCTTTCACTTCTTTGGTTGGGCTTAATTCTCAATATTTGTGGGGTTTGATGATGTTGTAAATGGAATTATTTTCTTAATTCCCTTTATAGCTTATTCATTTAACCTACATTTTTGCTTATCTTTAAAAAGCTTCATTCTTGGGCCCCTGGGTGGCTCAGTTGTTTAAGCAACTGCCTTCGGCTCAGGTCATGATCCCAGAGTTCCGGGCTTGAGTCCTGCATCGGGCTCCCAACTCCACAGGGAGTCTGTGCCTCCCGCTGACCTTCTCCCCTACCATCTCTCTCTCACTGTCTCTCTCTCAAATACGTAAATAAAATCTTTTTAAAAAAGGAAAAAAAAAAAAAAAAGCTTCATTCTTAGTCCTGATCTCAGCACATGCCCCGAGCTCTCCACCTCCCCCCGCCCTCCAGCCCAAAACCCCCGGAACCCAGGGCACAGTCCCAGCAGCAGCACAGAAAGTGGCCAGTAGCAAGTAGCACCGTACAACCACTACATCAACAACCTCATGGGGCCTGTCAGGATGGCCGTCATGTGCTATAAGGACTCCCCCTCCATCTGGACCACCAATCTGGGGAAATCTTTGTCAACATCATGCCAGCTGAGGTTGGTGTCCTGGTTGGCAAAAACAGGTCAAGATCTCTCACAAGTGGGCTGACACCTGGAGACCAGAAATGTTCTGTTATCCTCGACTCACTGGTGCAGGACAGAAAATTTACCATGGATCTTCCTACCAAGAGCACCAGCAGAGCTCCCACTTTCAATGCACTGCCACGATGCTAGTCCTGTTGATGGGCAAACAAGGTGTTCACGGTGGTATGATCAACAGGAAATGTTGTGAAATGGCCACCCACCTGTGGCGTTGCCAGTACTGACCTTGTCTGTCCCTTTCCTCCACCACTCCCACTGCTTTTGCCCCCGCCTCCTTCCCATACACTCACATACACCATTTTAATTTGAGGAGGCACATGACACCACATCCCTTATAGCTGCCAAAACTATGTGGCTGGGGGCTGGGGCTAGATGGACAGAAACCTTGCCCTACACATACCCATCCTGTGTTTGGCTGGAAAACTTGAGGTTTTTTTTTTAAGATTTTATGTATTATTTGACAGAGAGGGACACAGAGAAAGAGGGAACACAAGCAGGGGCAGAAAGAGAGGGAGAAGCAAGAATCCCACTGAGCAGGGAGCCCGATGCGGGGCTCAATTCCAGGACCCTGGGATTATGACTCCCACCGAAGGCAGATGCTTAATGACTGAGCCACCCAGGCACCCCAAGGTTTGGTTTTGTTTTTTTAATAAAAGGGATTCTACTAACAAAAAAATAAAGTAAAATAAAAAATAATAAAGAGCTTCATTGTTTCATTAATTTATAAAATGCATCCACATATCAGGTCCTCTTATTTCATAGATAGTTCTGGAGGCTGGGAAGTCCTCGATTATGGCACCAGCACATTTGGTGTTTGAAAGGGCTCACTTCCTCATTGCTAGACGGCACCATCTCACACCTTCATATGGTTGAAGGAGAGAGAGAGAGGTGTTGAGACACCTGTTTATACCTCTCCCACCTCCACTTTCTCCTCAGCCACAACTTAGAGCAGCTGCCTCTGGAACCTTTTCTCCTCTTAAGAGCAGAAACGAAGCATACATTTTGCAAATTAGTGGCTGTCCCACTTTACAAGGCTGGCAGAAAGTCAGGAGCCAGAATAATGCGTTCTATGGCCTTAATCACATTGCCTATGGACTCCTACCTCAGAAATACCATGAATGGGGGTGCCTGGGTGGCTCAGTGGGTTAAGCCGCTGCCTTCGGCTCAGGTCATGATCTCAGGGTCCTGGGATCGAGTCCCGCATCAGGCTCTCTGCTCAGCAGGGAGCCTGCTTCCCTCTCTCTCTCTGCCTGCCTCTCCGACTACTTGTGATTTCTCTCTGTCAAATAAATAAATAAAATCTTTAAAAAAAAAAAAAAAAGAAATACCATGAATGATTGAGATGTATGAAAGGAATGAAAAAAATCCATCTAAACAAGTTCCCTTTTTCCTCCTAAATGAAGGAAGTATTTTGGCATGCACAGTTGATACTGACTTGAATAAATAATAAAGTATATGCATCTCTATCTGTCCAACAGAGGTTATGTGGATAACTTCTAAGATGTAAAATAAGGCACGTTGTGTTAAGTTCGTCGTGATGATTGGTTATTGATCTGGCAAGGGACTGGCAATATCATTAACTGATACCGCTCTGTGATTGATTTTAATATAATTTTTAAAATAGTTTTTATTTAAATGTCAATTGATAATTTAATAATTCTTTTTGTTTAATCAATGTTGAAATATTTTTCTCTTTGATCACATCTTAAAATCCAGTCTACAAATTTAAGGCATTTGCTTTATCTCTCAATTTAGAAATTTACTTTCTCTCTCATGAAATATAAAGAGACAGATTTTAGTTTATTTTTTTAAAGATTTTATTATTTATTTGACATAGAGAGAGAGCACAAGCAGGGGGAGTGGAAGAAGGAGAGGCAGGCTCCCCACTGAGCAGGGAGCCTGATGTGGGACCTGATCCCAGGATCCCAAGATCGTGACCTGAGCCAAAGGCGGTTGCTTAACGAACCGAGTCACTCAGGCACCCAAGAGACAGATTTTAATATAGAGATAAAAAGATACAGGTATTATAAATATATAGATATTGCTAAATCATTTGAGAGTCAGGTGCATATATTACAACACTTTACCCCTAAATACTTCAACATGCATCTCCTAAGGAAAAGGACATTCTCCTTTATAACCTTAATACAATTACCACATTTAGATAAATATTAATTCAATGCTATTGTCTTATATATAATCCATATTCAGATTTTCCTTGTCTGAAGTGGAAAGTGGGTTTTGGGGATGTCTGTGGTATGTATGTTTATTTCCAACCCAAGATCCAATCAAAGATCACCCATGGCATTTAACTGTTATCTCTTTAATGTCCTTTAATCTAAAACAGTTATTCAGCTTCTTAGTCCTTTTTAGCCTTTCATGATATGGACATTGAGAAGAATCTAAGCCAATTATTTTGAAAAATACCCCTCAGTTTGGGGCTCCTGGGTGACTCAGTCTTTAAGCATCTGCCTGTAGCTCAGGTCAGGATCCCAGAGTGCTGTGATCAAGCCCTGCATCAGGATCCCCGCTCAGCGAGGAGTCTGCTTCTCCCACGCCCACTCCCCCTGCTTGTGTTCTCTCTCTCACTATCTCTTAATAAATAAAATCTTTTTAAAAAGAAAATTAAAAAGAATACCCCTCAGTTTAAATTGACCTGTTCAGGGCACCTGAGTGGCTCAGTTAGTTAAATGTCTGCCTTCAGCTCAGGTCATGATCCCAGGGTCCTTGGATTGAATCCTTGGTTGGGCTCCCTGATCAGTGGGGAGCCTGCTCCTATTCCTCATGATCAGGTTTAGATTGAATATTTGGGGCAGGAGTACTGTGTGGTTGCCGCTGGGTCATTCCAAGTGCATTTCATCAAGGAACACGAGTCAGTTTGTCCAATTACTGGTATATTAAATTGGATATATCGGTCACAATGCCCTTGACAGACTGAAAAGTTACCTAACAAGTTATCTGTGGTGTGGAATTAAGATTTTAAACATTTTTTTTTAAGATTTTATTTATTTATTTGTCAGAGAGAGAGAGAGTGAGAGCAAGCACAGGCAGACAGAGTGGCAGGCAGAGTCAGAGGGAGAAGCAGGCTCCCTGCGGAGCAAGGAGCCCGATATGGGACTCAATCCCAGGACGCTGGGATCACGACCCGAGCCAAAGGCAGCTGCTCAACCAACTGAGCCACTCAGGCGTTAAGATTTTAACACCAAGTTGTAACAAACAAATATGTCCCAAAGCTTTATAGTTGTATGCAGAAATTATATAACTCTTCTTTTTTGTGTGTGTTGAGTTTGAGGAGTTCATTACAGATCCTGGATATCAACCTTTTGTCTGTACTGTCATTTGCAAATATCTTCTCCCATTCCGTGGGTTGCCTCTTTGTTTTTTTGACTGTTTCCTTTGCTGTGCAGAAGCTTTTGATTTTGATGAAGTCCCAAAAGTTTATTTTCATTTTTGTTTCCTTTGCCTTTGGAGACATATCTTAAAAGAAGTTGCTGTGGTTGATATCGAAGAGATTACTGCCTATGTTCTCCTCTAGGATTCTGAAGGATTCCTGTCTCACGTTGAAGTCTTTTATCCATTTTGAGTTTATCTTTGTGTACAGTGTAAGACAATGGTCGAGTTTCATTCTTCTACATATAGCTGCCCAGTTTTCCCAGCACCACTTATTGAAGAGACTGTCTTTTTTCCACTGTATATTTTTTTCTGTTTTGTCGAAGATTAATTGACCATGGAGTTGAGGGTCCATATCTGGGCTCTCTACTCTGTTCCACTGGTCTATGTGTCTGTTTTTATGCCAGTACCATGCTGTCTTGGTGATCACAGATTTGTAGTAAAGCTTGAAATCAGGTAACGTGATGCCCCCAGTTTTATTTTTGTTTTTCAACATTTCCTTAGCAATTCGGGGTCTCTTCTGATTCCATATAAATTTTTGGATTATTTGCTCCAGCTCTTTGAAAAATACCAGTGGAATTTTGATCAAAATGGCATTAAAAGTATAGATTGCTTTAGGCAGTACAGACATTTTAACAATGTTTATTCTTCCAATCCAAGAGCATGGAATGGTCTTCCATCTTTTTGTGTCTTCTTCAATTTCTTTCATGAGTGTTCTGTAGTTCCTCAAGTACAGATCCTTTACCTCTTTGGTTAGGTTTATTCCCAGGTATCTTATGGTTCTTGGTGCTATCGTAAATGCAATCGATTCTCTAATTTCCCTTTCTGTAATTTCATTGTTAGTGTATAAGAAAGCCACTGATTTCTGCACATTGACTTTGTATCCTGCCATGTTGCTGAATTGCTGTATGAGTTCTAGTAGTTTGGGGGTGGAGTCTTTTGGGTTTTCCATATGAAGAATCATGTCATCTGCGAATAGAGAGAGTTTGACGTCTTCATTGCCAATTTGGATACCTTTTATATCTCTTTGTTGTCTGATTGCTGTTGCTAGGACTTCTAATACTATGTTGAACAAGAGTGGTGAAAGTGGACATCCTTGTCTTGTTCCTGATCTCAACAGGAAGGCTGCAAGCTTTTTCCCATTGAGGATGATATTTGCTGTGGGTCTTTCAAAGATAGATTGGATGAGGTTCAGGAATGTTCCCTCTATCCCTAAACTTTGAAGCGTTTTAATCAGGAACAGATGCTGGAACTCTTATTACTACCTAAATTCCAAGTCTAATAGTTTATCTTCTCCCCAGCTAGTGCTGAGCCCTCCCTCCAGTCCTCCCACTCCTCCAACCTTTAACCCACAGCTTGTTATGCTATCTTTCCTCATCTCAGTCTTTTCTGTTTTTCCCTTTGAGCCCGCATTCCTTCATCAGCAAGTCCTCCCATACTCTGGGAGTTCTACCTTTCCACGAGTTCCCCCTATACCTCCAGAGTTAACTGAAACCTACACTTCCCACCATCCTAGGGCTCAGCACCCCTGTGGGCTCTTTCTAGTGAAGAACTATCCCTTCCCTTTTTTCAAGAGATTCAGGGACAACATTCTCCCATCTTCTTTTCCTTCAGACAACTCTGCTTCCACACCAGTCTTTGAAAGCCGTGCTGTGCTTCTGCACCACCTTCCACAGCTCCTCATAAGTGTCATCTGCCAATCTCCAGGGCTCTCCTCCCATGATCATGGCAACTGGTTATTTTTTTTTTTTCCTCTGTCTTGGCTACTTTCATCCTTCTTTGGGACCCAATATCCTTTTTTTTTTTTTAATGTTTTCCAACAGTGTCACATTTCTTTAACATTTTAAACCCTAAAGATTTTACCTCCATTCTTCAGCTGTCCACATCCATCACCACAGCTTGGATCTTAAAATCACCCAGAAAAATCTCAGATCTAAAATCTCAAACTCTAATATCCCCTCATCCTTCAAGCTTCACCCCACCTGACTCTACTCTACATGCAACCTTTGACCCCCTCATGCTGAAGCATCTCAACTCCTTCTTCTCCTCCAAGTATAACCCTATACAAACTCCCTGTGCAATTGCAAGGCCATCACCTCCTCAACCCCCTTTGCAATGACTTACTAGAATGACCTACTCACTCACATTCTCTTACTTGTACTGTTGCTAAGCTCTTCAGGAAAAATTGTGAGGAGCTCCTGCTTCCCCATTTCCCCAATTGCTCCTCCCCAGGCCCCATCCCAGCCATAGTATTATCAGCCACCCTGGCTTACACACCTGAAATATTAAAAGTTAACAGTGATTCATCTACTTCCTTAACCTCCAGCATGAAATCCATCTGCAAGTGCTTTAGGCCTGTCTCCAAAACATATGCCAGCATCCAACCACTTGTTATCACATTTGCTAGTAACACTAGAGTCCAGACCACCATCGTCTCTCCCTTGAAGTATTCCCATCACTTACCAGAGAGCCTTTCTTATTCTACCCTAGCCTTACTCCACAATACCTTCCCCACCCAGCAGCCAACATAATCTTTCTAAATATCACTGTCCTGACTAAAACCTTTTCATGCCTTCTTACTACACTTAGAACTAAAGTCATTGTCCTTACCTTCAGTTGCTGAACCCAGACTGACCTCACCTCTACCTGCTTCAGGTCCCTCAGCTCATCCCACTCTTTCTTCAGAGCACCAGACTCACTGCTGGCATAAGGTACTTGCATTAGCTTTGTCCTGTCCTATACCTTTGATACCCAGTGTCTGGCTCCTCTCATCTTAAATATTACTTCCTCAGAAAGTCCCCTCTGGGGCGCCTGGGTGGCTCAGTGGGTTAAAGCCTCTGCCTTCAGCTCAGGTCATGATCTCAGGGTCCTGGTATCAAGCCCCGCATCAGGCTCTCTGCTTCCCCCCTCTCTCTGCCTGTCTCTCTGCCTACTTGTGATCTCTGTCTGTCAAATAAATAAATAAAATCTTTAAAAAAAAAAAAAAAGAAAAGAAAGAAAGAAAGCCCCCTCTAACAATCTAATCCATAGAAGCTCCCCGTCCCTCCCTGTCACACCACTCGATTTTACCTGCATAGCACTAGGCCCTGGTATGGTGCTTATTTACGCATTTGTCCCTGTTTGTCTTCCGCCACTAGAATGTAAGCTCCATAGGGAGGAAATTTGTTCACCACTATACTCACTAGCACCAAAAATGTTGCCTGACAAAAAAACAGGCACTCAAAAAACCTTTGCTGAAAAAAAGGTACATTGCAAACAAATATAAATTTATAACTTCACCATGTTTTCTCATCAGTAAAGTGAAGAAGAATAAGATTATGTAATGTATAGGATAATGATGAGAATCATAGAGTTAATAGTATGTATAAAGGGCTGAAAACATGCTATACTGTTTGCTATAGTTTGCTATAATTATTTGTTAAATAATTATTTAATTGTTTGCTATAATTATTTGTTAAATGAATGAAATAACAAAAACAAAAAGGGTTACCACTCAGTAAAAAAAACTCTGCCAGAACAACCACATACTGATTTGCTAGTTTCATTTAAAAATATGTATCAACTACCTACTGTCTTCCTGTTGCTATAAGTGGCCCTGTAGTTATTAAATATATGTGTGTGTGTGTGTGTGTGTATATATATATATATATATATATATATATATATATATATATATGTAGTTTCAGTCCTTCCAGAGCTCATATTTTAGTAGAGATCATGGATTCATAAACAAAGATTTAAAATGTATTATGGGGGTGCCTGGGTGACTCAGTGGGTTAAAGCCTCTGCCTTCGGCTCAGGTCATGGTCTCAGGGTCCTGGGATCGAGCCCCCAATCAGGCTCTCTGCTCGGCAGGGAGCCTGCTTCTTCCTCTCTCTCTGTCTGCCTCTCTGCCTACTTGTGATCTCTGTCAAATAAATAAATAAAGTCTTTTTTTTAATGCATTATAAATACCATAATGTAGATGTTTACTAAATGCACTAGGAGTGATCAGTACTGCAAGGAAAATCCAGGAGATCTTCACCAAAAAGAGGACATATGAGAGGACATATGAGCTGGACCTTTCTCTCACACTGAGGAAAGAAACGGCACTGTAAGCAGAGGTAACAGCAGTAGCAAACATCCGTCCAGGCCTCAGTTCCCCTGTTCAGCCACCAGCCTAATTCATCGCCCCACCTACAGACCCAGTCCTACCCCTGCTCCAGTGATTAAGTGATACAGTGACATCCTGATGGGCCCAAGGTCACAAGAGATCAAGTGGAACTAAGGTTACTGTGTGTCGGACACCCATTCATTTCATGCTGAATCAGGAGTAGGAGTGCCTTTCCTAGCTGCCAAGCACCGTCCACACAAGCATGCTGGATCTCTGGGATCCATTGGTCCTGCCATCTCACACACATGGAGCAAGTAGAAGCCTCCCCCATCTTACCTTGATCAACATCATCGCTGAGTTGCAAACTGGTTTGCCATTCCTTCTTTTGCACTCCCATGGGATATCTCAGAAATTCTTATTTACCTGCCTCAGCCCTTTCCCAAACTATATACTCTTTAAGAGCCCCCAGATAGCCTTTCTGATTCTACTCTTGCCTCATTCACAATACCTTCCCCACTCAGCAGCTCCTGTGATCTTTATAGGTTTTATGACTGCATAGTGCCTGGTATTAACCAGGCACTCAAAAAATGTTTCAGGAATGAGTGAGTGACTGAATGAACAAAATAACCCATAAATGGATGGATGTAAGACTTTATTATATATGCAACACATCCTTTTTTTTCGGTAATATTTATATAGATATGCTAAAAAATATTGCTGTCTACATATTATGCTGCATATCAATATCATTTCATGTGAAACGTTAGAAAGTATTAGAAAGAATTTAATCAATACTATGGTATATGATATCTGAACATACTAAATACAAACATAAAATGTTAGTTAGCTATAGGTAGATAATAAATCTATTAAAGTAGAAAAAGATAAATGTTTATTTTTGATTAAAAGGAAAACTATTATTCTTTTACTGCTCTTGGGACATATAGACAGTATACATATAACCACTCGATGCTATCACTAAATGGGAAAGGAAGCTCTGTTTTATTTTGTTCTCTTCAATTTCCTGCCTTGTTTTTCAAAGGATGTTTCCTAAAAGAGCAAATAACCACTAAACCCAAACTTAATGGAGAAAAACCATACATGTTTATGTACCATGTGTTATTACCTACCAATCAGAAGAGTTGCAGGTAATTAGACCATGTTTTTTTTTATCAAGGGCCACTTCTCCCTATACTGGCAGATTTCCACTTGTTTGCCTAAATTCTGTTTGCTTTCCTTAGGTCTGACAGGCAAAGGATATGGCCAGCTGGTTCCCAGAGCAATTCACTCCCTGGTCTGAAGAAGGCTTGTGAGACATGTCATAAAACAGCTGCCTCTATCTCCCCAACCAGCCAGAAATAAGCCAAGCAGAACAAAACCTTGAATTAAAAAAAAAAAAAAGAAACCTCGACTTTTCATGCAAGGACAAAAGGTGGTTATTAGGCATACCAGGGAGGTTCTTTTATACCTGATAATTACATATAAATTCAGGACATGTAACAAGAAAAAATCATTTCCCTCTTCATTTCCTTAAAAATGTGATTTCTGCAGTCATTATATAATTACTGGTATTTTTCAGTAACATTATTAGGAATAAATGGATTACTGTTTCTGAAATTATCATAAAGATAAAAATACTGAACTTCCTTGTTAGAACTGGTTGTTGAGTAGGTAAAAAAGGGAAAATGGTTTGTTTCTCTAAAATTCCAAACTGAACTTCTTCTATGGCAAAAGGGATCAATCTGCCATTTTTCCCCTTTAAGAAAGTAATTCCTCCTATTTTCTCACATACCCTTTTATGCCATTCATCTTGCTTCAATTCTGCCTTCAAACTTCTCTATTACTGCTGACCTATAAGGAAAACTCCCCTAGAACCCAGAATCCCACTGTTCCATGCTTCCTGGCCAACATGGTAGTGAGGAAAAGAACAGGAAGCAGAGTCCCATTTTTAGTTTCTAAGCTACTTTGAGGGTTTAACCAAAGTCATCTTCAACAGAAGTCTAAAGAAGTGATTTCTCCTACCTTTCAACATTTTTCTTCCTCTGCCTTCTACACCCTCAACAGTCTTCCTTCTTAGAAAACCCCACATAAAAACCTGGACCAATGGAAACCTCCTTACCCCATCCAAGCTAACAACCTCAAATTCCATTCCCAGCTGCAAGTTCCAGACCCAGATATGGAGACAAGAGGTGGTAAGCAGCTAACCATAAGATTAAAAAATTCCTACTAATATGATTATTCATGTGCTGGTCTTTGCTTCTCCCATTCTCCTTCCCAGATAATATCATACCTTAACCTGGTTACAATTCATGAGCAAGCATAAGGTCCTTAAGGGAGGACACTACTGTTGGGGTGTCACACACGATAGCCAGAAAAGAGGAAAATATTTTCATCAGGCCGACCTTTCAGCTATTCTCAAATCATACCACACAAACATCAAAACTATGCCAGGGCATAAAACTGACACTATTTATAATTGTCATTACCTCAAATGTTTACAGCAGAGGAAGGGACAAATCTCCCTCTGAAATCCTGGTTCCAGGCTATTTCTCAAAGCCGTGTCAGAATTAGAGTAAGTGAGTTATAGCTGCGCCAAGAACTTAGCCACAGCCCACTCCCAGGGGAAGTGTGAGTGAACTGGCTAAAGCAACCAGCTACAGAGACCTAAAGTTTAAGAAGAAGGAATAACAAATGCAGAAGGAATGGTAGAATTAGAAAACCACCATTTTGCACCTCTGATAAAAGAATGGATGTGAGCAAGTTTTATCAGTGGCTGCCAAAAGCATTTGTTGAAAAGACGATGACTACACCTGACCACAATAATCAATCTTGGTATCACTAAAAATGAGACAAGCACACATTACACACCTCCTGGTGGGATACAAAAAGAAGTCATGTAGCATCACCTATGAGGTATTCTTGCCCCCCCCCCAACACACAAAAACACTGAACCCTAATCTAAACAACCCTCTAGCTGTTACTACCAGTTTACAGAAAATAGAGGGGGTAGGGAATAGAGGAATGTGTTAAATAACTCTATGGGGAAACAAGCAGGCAGAAGGCAGAGTCGGAATATGGAAACTGTAAAGGACAAATGACCTGGTTTCTTCAGCAAATAAAAGTGGTGGTGGGTAGAGAAGGTAAAAAGAAGAGAACCGTTACAAATGTGAAAGGACTTTAGAAACATAAATCAGCGCCATCAGTGGACCTTGTTTAGATCCGGATTCAAGCAAATTCAACTGTAAAAAGACAATTTTAACACAACTGAGAAATTTCAACAGGGACTGGGTATTAGATGGTATTGATGAGTAATGGTTGATTCTGTCAAGTATGAAGAACTGATAAAATGCTTGGAATTTAAAATACTTTAGTGAAACCAAATGAAACAAGATTGGTAAAACATCAGGAAGTTCATTTTGTCTCTACATTGGAAGATCTTAGAAAATGCCCAGAGTAAAACTCTCTTCCTTTTTTGTTTTTTGTTTGTTCATTTGTTTGTTTGGAGCTTTTGTTTAATTTTATAAAAGTTGTGAGACAGCCTTGATAACTTTATTAGGTAGTTATAGCCTTCCATATCGTTTTTTTGTTTTGTTTCGTTTTTGTTTTTTAAGGCCTGATTTGAGTCAGAAGGTCCAGCTAGTTAAAAGAAGAGACAGTTCTTCCCACAAACCATAAAGGAGGTAAACTGACATCCTGGCCAGGTGTTTGGAAACTGGCAGCACCAAGCAGAGTAGGGGAGGCTTGTGTGAAATCTTGGGACCTTCCACAACTGGCTTGACAAAGACAACGATCCAAAGTTCCTCACCCGAAGCACAGACCTGCTGGCTGGTTTCCCACTCCTCTTTGCCAGCTGGCTCCAAGGGTCTAAAAGCCTGTGCCCTCAGCTCACAGGAGCAGAGGGCAGGAAAAAAGAAACAGCTCTACTTGCAGATGGAGCCCACCGTCTCTGAGCCAGCTGTCCTCCTCTTAGGGCTCCCTGCAGAGAGACCCAGAGGGCTGAGACTCACCGCCATGGCACCAGGGACCTGGGAGCCAGTCACTCTCAGCACTGAACAATCCCACTGGGCTGGGCAGACTCAGCATGTTATTTTAGTTTTGAAAAGAAAATGTAAACTGGGAAAATCTGACTCTGGACTGGGTACTAGATATTAAGGAATTGTTCATTTTGCTCGATTATATTACGGTTCTGGAGAAAATGTTCTTGATGCACACCCAATTATTAAAGGCTAATATGTCATAATAACTATAATGTACTTTAAAATACATAAGCAATGAAAAATAACAAAATGTTAACAATTACTTAGTAATGTCACAGAACTACACTTGCTAAAGTAAAATCGAACAGACAACATAGGGCACATGACAATATGTTTAAGCACTGCACAAGGACTTCCGTGCTCTGCATATTACTTTCCAGTCTTTACATAAATACATATACTTCGGTAACTACAATCATAATGGACAATCAGTTTTATTCAGCTTTTCTCACTTAATATTTTCACGAAGACTCTTCCACTGTTTTATCTTAGTAATTTTTTTTTAAGATTTATTTATTTGTCTGAGAGACAGAGGGAGAGGGCACAAGCAGGGGAGTGGCAGGCAGAGGGAGAAGGAGGCTCCTCACTGAGCAGGGACCCCGATGCAGGACTCGATCCCAGGAACACAGATCATGACCCAAGCCAAAGGCAGACCCTTAACTGACTGAAGCACCCAGTGTTCCTCTTAATTGCTTCATAGTATACCATAAAGTATACATTGCTTCATAGTATACCATAATATTGATGTTCCCTAAATAACCATGTTAAGTCTGAGTAGTTAAGTTGCTCTCTTTTAATTTTCCTTTCTTTCTTTGCTATAAGACTCAATACTGCAGTGAAAAACCATGTGCATATTGCTTTTGCCAAATTGCTAAATGTTTTTCTAAATAAATCCTCAGAAATGCGAGTCCTGAGCACAAATATATAGAGCTAGAGACAGAGACAGAGATATCTATCTTCCTGGCAATTTTTTTCCACATTGCTGGACAAACAGTTTTAGTGACATCAACAAAATGTACTCAATACCAATTTCAGAATATTACTGGTAATATCTTAAATTTTGTCTAATTTTCATATTTAAGGACATTTTAATGTGCCTTTCTTTGATTTCTATGAGAAAGAACATGTTTGCACACCTTTGTTTATCAGCCACTTGGTTAATTCTTATTGTCTGCCATTTAGTTACTGAAATCATGAGGCCTCCTAATAAATTTTAATGAGCTATTTACTTTTTAAAATTTTATTTTTTTTAAGTAATCTCTACACCCAGTGTGGGGCTCGAACTCACAAATGTAAGATCAAGAGTCTCAGGCTCCACTGAATGAGCCAGCCAGGTGCCCCATGAGCTATTTATATATTGCTATTACTTTCTATTATTGGCAAAGCTAGTGTTTTCCTTACACCATAATTATCTCTAGTTTTGTGTTTGTGAGGAGTTAACATAAACTTTTGTTATTTATATATTATAACATATCAGACTTTTTTTTTTTTAGGTTCTATTTCTCAACAAAACAGAACACCTCAAAGATCACCCTGACCTGAAATGATGTGTATTTACCAACAGCCCTGCACACAGTATAATACGACTGAACACTTTGCAGCTGTCCAATTATTAATATACTTGACTCCTTTCTATTGCTCACATTCCCCCACTCAGTCACAAAATCCTATGGACGTTACCTCAGATTTAACTCTATGCCCTCTTCATCCCTATTTCCACTGTCCCTCACGACCTATCAACTGAAATGCTAAATACGACTGGTCCTCATTGGTCTCCCTGCCTCCCAAACTGTCCTCTTACCATCCAAACTGCCTGTCAGTACCAGCTTAAACGTTCCAGGGGCCCTCTCTTTATGACCCCTGTGCAACTCCCCAGTCTCTTAAAAACAATTAGCCAACACACTTTGAATGTTTACCCTGTGCTATGCACTTTGCAAACATAAATTCAATTAACCCTCACAAGAACCCTTTAAGCAGAATGCCATTGTTGTTCCCATTTTACAGATGAATACACTGATGCATACAGAGGTTAAGTAATTCAGCCAAGTTTCCATGGCCAGGAGGATGCAGAACCAGGATGCAAACTTGGCTCTGCCTAATTCCCAAGCCCATACACTCTCTCTTTTTTTTTTTTTTTTAAGATTTTATTTATTTCTTTGACACAGAGAGAGAGATCACAAGTAGGCAGAGCAGCACAGAGAGAGCAATTGGGAAGCAGGCTCCCCGCCGAGCAAAGAGCCCGATGCAGGGCTCCATCCCAGGACCCTGGGATCATGACCCGAGCTGAAGGCAGAGGCTTAACCCACCAAGCCACCCAGGTGCCCCCCCCATACACTCTCTTAACCACTGTACCACACACTTTCTCACAGATGGGTCCTCGACTCTCAGCAATACTGCCTGCCTGCCACTCTGCCCACCAGCAACACTGCACTGCCTAGAATCTCTCTTACTCTGCTGCTGCTCTACTTCTGCTTGCTGCATCTCTACTCAGCTTCTTCGTTCATGCTATTCTGTCCCTGGAAATGTCCTTCCATCTCCCTTTACCCTTGACCTAGATGATGCCTACCCATCTTTTAAGACAATTGCAAGTGTCACCTCCCTATTTAACTTTTTTTTTAAGATTTTATTTATTTATTTGACAGACAGAGACCACAAGTAGGCAGAGAGAGAGAGGGGAAAGCAGGTTCCCTGCTGAGCAGAGAGCCTGATGCTGGGCTCAATCCCAGGACACTGAGATCAGGACCTGAGCCGAAGGCAGAGGCTTAGACCTGAGCCAAAGGCAGAGGCTTAACCCACTGAGCCTCACAGGTGCCCCTCCCATTTAACTCTTTTAAGTCTTTCCCTATTTCGCTCCTTCCCTACTTTCACCCTCCTCTCTCTGAGAGGTGCCCTTCCTATGTGCTTATCTCCATCACCATACCCAGCATATCATGCTTTCAGTTTCTGTTTCTGTGTTTGCCTCTCTCACTGGACCATGAGCAGCTTGAGACTATCGCAATCACCATGTATCCTGAGCCAGTAGAATGCCTGGTACATGCTAGGCTCTCAGTGCTTCATTGTAGTTTTCAAAAGAATCAGAAATTTAGGGTGTCTAATCAATTAATTCTGGCATATTTGCTGAATATCTATGTGTAAAGCATGCCAAGGATATGTTTTTGACTTATTTATTTATTCCAGAGAGAGAGAGTAAGCAAGCATTGTGGGGAGGAGCAGAGGGAGAGAGAAACAAGCCGACTCCATGCTGAACACGGAGCTGACATGAGACTCAATCTCATGATCCTGAGAACACAACCTGAGCCAAAACCCAGAGTCAGATGCTCAACCAACAGTGCCACCCAGGCATCCCTGCCAAGGATATCTTTAAAAGCAAATGACATAATCCAATATATGCATTTGACAAAATAAGTAACTTATGAGTATCACAGACCACCTGCTGTGGAAGTCCAGAAGAAGAAAAGATGACCTTGGGCTGGGACAGTCAGGAAAGGCTACAAAAAAGAGGGGCGGTTTTAAAGGGGATGGAAAGATCAGTAAGGCTCAAAAGCAAAGCTACGTATCAATCAAGTCTAATGTGTAAGCAAATATCCAGGCTGGGGACCCACAACTAACAATGGAAGGCAAAGCTGAGAAGTTGATGCTCTTCCTCTTGAACTTGTGCTCTATAGGACCAGCTGTGCCCTTATCTGAGTGCAAGGTGCCAGATTCAAGTTTTATTCCAGAGCATTTAAGTTGCCAGTGATGAACATCTCACCTTACCTCTGTGACAGAAAGTCACATAAATGCTTCTAAGTAAAAGCCTAGAGATGGTTAGATCATGAGATACACTAATAATGACAAAATGTCAAAAACATGTGCACCTCCATGTAATGAATTCAACAACTATCCTAAGGTCATGGAGGTCTTCCTGCAAAATACATGTCATTCTGTTTACATCAAACACAGAAAACTCATTTACAAGTGAATGTCATTTTCATCTTTGTTCTGTGGCCAAGTGCATCTCATTTGCATTCATTTGTTTCCCTACTGGAGTGCCTGCCACTATTCTACAGCTGGTATGGATTACGCTCTGTACATACTACTTACCATAGGCCCACACTCCGGTCATCCAGTTATAGGGCTGAATTATAATCCCAAAGATGGTTTTATATAAAGGACTTTTAAATAATACACATCACAGGGAAATTGACATTTGATGGTAATGTTCATAGGAGAGAATTTTAAAAGTTCGAATGCATGTGCACACAAACACATATTTTCCATGTTAACCTAACCTAAGGATTTCCATGTTGCCTGACCTGGAGAAGTATAATTCTATAGCTCAGGTCTCTCAAGGATTATCTGCCAAATTCCCAAGAGAACAAAAGGACCAATGCAGGCCCTCAGTGCTTGGTTTCCCTATTGCAAAGTATGGTCAAGAGCGAAGGGTAACTTAGCTTTACAATCACAAAGACAAAGAATGAGCAGTCAGCCAATCATCCATTTCCTACAGGTTGATCTAGTTCTGACACTGCTGGTCAGCTCAGTTCACTAACCCCTTCCCTACATGCACCTCACCTACCAAATACCTGCCCCTCACGTACAAAATCACTTAGCACAAGCTCTTCATTGAAGCTTTCTTTATAGAAAATAACCCCACTGCCGTCAATAGAAGAACTGATTAAATAACCTATGTTTGTGTATATGATAGAATATTATGCAGCTGTAAAAGAAAAAAAAAAAAGAACGAGGAAGCTCTTTTTGGGCTGCTCTGCAAAAACCTTCAGAGAATATGATTTTTAAAAAAATTCAAACACAAGACGCAGGAAAAAAAATCTTCAGCTTAAGTATATCCATTCTTGAGTGTTTATACTTAACAAAAAGAAACTAAAATAACTGGTTACAAAGTACAGATCCAGATTTTGTAGGTTCTGCAACTCCCAGAACTTGGGAAAATCACTTTAAGAAGAACAAAATTAAGAAAAATTTAAGAAATTAAAGAAAAAGACAAAATTAAGTACAGGTCCTGCCAGTGAGTTTCGCAATTAATCTACCACTAGCAATTATCTCTGGGTGGACAGGAGTACACAGAAATGAGAAATTAAGACTTCTAAATATAAACTTATTTATACAGTTATTACCTTTGAATAATGAGCATATTGCCTCTTTTTAAAAAACAAAGTTAACTTATTTAAAAAATGCCTCTCTCCAGGCTCCATTGTTGAAGGTATCACTCCTTCTCTACCTCTTTCATTCTATCCCAACCTTCCTGTTCTAGCTTGATTTCATTCCTATTACCTTGTAACTACTGGGATTCTGCCTCAGTCTGGCTCTTTCCAGATGATAATGGGCCTGGCATTCTATTTTGATTTGAGCCCTGTATTTCTCTTTCTGATCACCCTCAGGTCCACTATCGGCAGAGCAGCTTCAGGCCAACCCAGCCCTACCCCTGCACCTCGCGTGGCCCAGACTCCCAGGAATCCAGCCTGCTACTTGAGAAAGGAGTTTGAAAACTGACAACTATATCACTGGTGATCAATCCCAGGGGGTGCTAGAAGCCTGGGAGATTTTTTAGGTCCTAACTTGGGAGTAGGTCCCAATAAGTCCTGGAGTTCTCAGCAGAACCCAACTACCATACCTTTCTTCCTAGAGTCAGTAGGAACACTGGTAGTGCACTCTAGACTAACCCTTAAATGCACATCTTTGTGTTTAATAAAACCAAATCAGGGGGCACCTAGGTGGCTCAGTGGGTTGAGCCTCTGCCTTTGGCTCAGGTCATGATCTCAGGGTCCCAGGATCGAGCCCCACATGGGGCTCCCTGCTCAGCAGGGAGCCTGCTTCCCCCGCCCCTGCCTGCTCTCTGCCTACCTGTGATCTCTGTCTGTCAAATAAGTAAATAAAATCTTAAAAAAAAAAAAAATCAGGCTAGACTGAACTGAACCCAGCCTTATAAGAATTTACCAGAATCTAATTTCAAGTCCCTACAAGCCAAATATGGTCTCTAATTTAACTCTGATTCCAACTGGAAGAGTCTGGGAACCCATTAATCTTTCAGCTCACCTCATCTCTGTCCTGTGAAACATTCACTGGATCCAGTTACTGAATTTCCGGATACCTCCTATGTCAGTCAGATGACAGTGCTTTAAAGAGAACATACAGAATGTTGAGAATGAGGCTGTGTAGTCAGCAGGTCTAGGGATGAATCCTGGGAATATTTCTAGCTAGCTGTGCAATACAAACCTCATTTCCCTTATCTGGAAAATAGGTTGTTATAAAGATTAAGTGAGATAATGAAGGTTTAATGAAATGAGTGCTATCCAGGAAACTTCAAGGCAAAGCTGTTTTTTCTCACTTTATGAGGAAAATATTGGCCAATATGAATATCATTAATTCCTAAACTACCAATTCAAACCAAAAATACATAAATTGATTTGGGAAACAAATGTGGGCCACAATATATGTACAATCACATACAAATCACAAAAGCAGTACCTGAGATCACATTTCAGCAATGTAACTTTAAATAATTCAGAAAGCCTATCATATAAATCCTCTAATGTATTTTCTTTTCTCTATGTCTTCTTGGTTGCTAAGGCATTTCTTTCTCCAGCTTGCTGAAAATTACAAATAAGCTTATAAAATGTGACATGTTACATAGACTCATTTCTTATTGGATTGACTTTTAGCATACCTGAAAGCATTTTGTTGCTCACAGATGTGTTCTGCTATGGTCCAATGCACTCAAGTGAGCTTAAACCTGACCTGGTTGTGTCTTCATTTACGTTAAGGTGATAATTCAGGAATCAACTGCTCAGTGTCGAGTACAGAATCTTATCTTTCTGCTCGTTGTCAAGGATCTAATAAATAAATAGATAAATAAACAAATAAATATCTTTGACCTTCACTACGTTCTTATGTAAAGCCATCTGCTATTGCATTTCTCTTCACTATATTTCCTGTCACATAAGACATTTCCACCTGAGGCTTTTTACACAAATCGCTGGAATTGAGTGTCTCCCATTCAAATACAACTTGCCATGGAACGTTGGATTTTAAATCAGTCTCTACTTAAATTCTCATAGGAACATATGATACTGCCAACATTAAGAATAGGAAATGTGTATTTGCAGCCATTTCCTACAGTATACAAAAGCATATATGGATAGGAGGGGAAAAAAAGGTAGACAATATTTATGATATTTGAATATCGAATAAGTTTCATTTTGTAATAAAATTTCCTCACTCTACATGAAAATGTTCCTCAATTCGTTTGATTCTAATTGCAAAAATCTGCCTTTTATGCTATCACGTTCATCTTCTTAATAAAACGTGCTTTACTTCTTCTCTCCTTACATGAAATGCTGAAATTTAAACAAGAAAACATATTGCACTTGAAATAAAAATCAGTGTCCTTAAAGGATGTACATGCATACAAATAGTCCACCCAACCTTGGTTCCTTTTTTAAGGACCTCGAGACCGTTCTCAAGCCAAAGGATTTAACAAGTTGTCTGTCGTACAACTGGTTACACCTAATTTGAATTAAACTACAGTCGCAGATGACAGAAGCGCTCCTTTCATCTTTTGTAGGAAGGTCACCCAGCCCGGAGCGAGCGCCACGCTCCTTCTGGAACTAAACACGTGGGCCCAGACGTCTGTTGAGTCGTCCCCTTCACAGCTCACACCTGGGTGGTCAGGGGTCAAGTCTGACCTCCCGACGGCGCCAGCGCCTATGCAACCCCCCGCCCCTTCCCTTTGGGGAGGCAGCAGATGGCGAGGGCGCCGCAGCGCTGGTGCCGCAGCTCCCCGCCACAGCAGGGCAGGGGCCGGTCAACAAGGACGAGTCAGGCGCCAGGAACTGCCTCCGCCTCCCGCAGCGCGCCGCAGGGGTAGGGGGTGGAAGGCGGGTCCCGCGTTTCTCTCCCCACCAGGGCTCCCAGACACTACACCTGAACGTGGCGAGACTCCCACACGTCTGCCCCAACCCAGAACCCAAACACCCCTGTTCCCAGGGAGAGCGAAGCGCTGAGCTGCAGGAGCGCCACACTCACTACCTGACGCCGCGGCACCCACTCACGTGGCCACACCGCCCGTGGGTCCGGGCTTCCCGGGAGGCCGCACCTGCCCAAACCTTCGCGCGACGCCGGCCTGCCACCAATAGCATCCCTGGGCTCCAAGGGATGAGCCAATGAGAGCGTTCGGACTGAAAGGGAGCAGCCAATCACTGGCCTCACGTCCCGGGCGTCCCGGCAGCCACACCACCAAACGCTCCTTCCGCTCCCCTGAAGTTCAGGTCTAACCTGGAGCCCCGCGGCCACTCACCTCCTTCCCTCCAGTCCAGGTTGGAAATGAACTTTCCTCAGAGCAGAATATTGAGGAATTAATTGCAACTCTTTCTGTGTGTTTCGTTCTCTGCTCGACGCGGGACGGGAGATGTGCTCGCGCTCACCTCCTCCGCAGGCTTCTCCATAAACTCACCGCACAGCCGTGCGTGTGAATTAGTGAAATTAGAAATTAGTGAAAACAGTCGAAGAGCGTTTTTCCTGTTACTTAACCGCTGTGAGGCGCTTGAACAGGTCGATGTCTGAGCTTAAAAGGGGAAGGTGACTTGAGAAGGGGTCTGACGAAATTTCTCTTTAGCCACAGTATGAAAGTCCTTTGTTTACTGAAGTTGGGGCGAGTTTGTCCCGGGCTAGAAGTGACCCAACAAGAGGGCTTGTAAAAGGGCGTCAACCCTTATCTCGTTGGTCGATGTCTACAAAATGAAACAGAGTTGCTAGGGTTATTTTAATATTGTCTGAGAGCCTACTATATGCATCAGGCTTTATTCTAAGCAGTTTACCTGCATCAACTCATTCAATCCTCATAACCTCCCTATTGCTTATTTCAACCCGTTTTACAGATGAGGGAATTGAGGCAGTAGAGAGACTGGCCCAAGATACCAAGTAAGTAAGTGGGAGAGACAAGAACCAATGTCTGATTTGTTTAGATTAGCAAAACATTTTAATGTTCAAATTTACTAAGGCCCAAACAACCTAGATACTTTTACTTCTAAAATATATAAATCCTCCCATCATTTTTTAATCTCTTTATGCAAAATATTTGGTTAAAATCTTGGAAACTTCCAGTGGCTTTAGCATAACCTTCAAAGTTAGTTGTGGTCATCAGGATGAGAAGGATAGAGTATTGGAGTCTGATAATGGGAGACAAAGGGATTGGAGATTAAAAGAAGCCATCTGAGAAACACTAATTCAACTGAGTCACTTAAATAAGTAGAATTAATGTTACTGATTGTACATCACTGATTTGACTTCAACATTAAAATAATCACATTCGTCATATATGATAGTGTGCACATCCATGGAAAATATACAGGTTATTCGAGGTAACCTATGGAGAGTTACAAATGACCTGCTATTAAGAACCTTTTAAATCTATATTCAACTTTCATTTTATATACTGAATTTTATTTTAATAACCTAGTCAATATTAATGTATAAAGGGGAAAAGAAGGCTGGGGATTTGTTGTTTTATTAAATCTTTATCAATTTTTAATGTATTTCCTTTGACCAAACTTTTTAATTTATTTCTCTAAAACAGTAGTTATAAGACTTAGTAGTGAGCTAGGTAATGAAAGAAAGAAACAAGATTTTTACAGCAAATCAAATTTTCATGTTTTAAATCTGGGCAGCCTTTTTCACTTTCCCTGAGGACTTACACAGTCTGATTGCAGGAAAGTTTTCCAATATTTCTCTGTAAGGATAGATTTTGTTTCAAGCAATAATTGCTTCGAAGGACAGGACTATGATTCTATGTAGGCAGTGAGAAGTAAGTCCTGGGTGCCTAGAGCAAGCTGAACAGGCAGAAGCTTGGGTTTACATCCAGTCTGTGTGTCAGGGCATCACTGAATCTAGTGCGTCAAGCCCATGATCATCTTCTGCAGGGAGGAAAGAACTGCAAATAGCATGAGGATTTGGCATAAAGTAGGCCCTCAGTAGGCAGTTTCATTGTCACCATATATACATGTTAATCCACACATACTTTTTTCTTTCTTTTTGAGCTTTCTTTTACAAAGCAAAACATTTTCTGGTCAGTTGATGCTAAAAACCTAAAATCCCCTCAATAAGTTTTCTCATAGGAAAAATGTCTTTTTGCTGATGAGCCCCTATAGAAGTCAGATACGTTCTCCCTCCCTCCACCCATGTCTCTTGCTGTGATGGGTTAGAAAAAGTCCCTGCCAGCCACCCAGGGACTGAGGACCTGGTCCCAACTGGGAGACAGCAGGGTGGTGATTGCTGCAGTACTCAGGATCCAGAAAATAAAAGTCATTTTTAACTGAGTTAAGTCATCAGGATCATATCCAGGTCATTTAGTGACCTACAAGAATCTTCCCACCAACCTCTGGGAAGAGCACTATGGACCTGGGCTCTTAGGGTACCTGACCTTAGTCAGGTTTGGTACACTTTGAAGTAACTTCAGTGAAATCCTCCCCTGAATATGGGGTGGGGGGTGGCATAGGAAGGGAAGAGGGTGCTTTCCAATTTCAGCGCACAAAAATCTATTTTTTATCATAGTCTTCCATTAGCTAGCATTAAATTTTTATATCCATAAATAAAGTCACTGTTTCTAATTCTGTTCTTCTCATTGTGGGCGTCCCAGTGACCTTGAAGTGTGTATTTTCTCCAGTAAAATGGGACACATACCAAAAGCACAAGATCATTGGAAAGAGTGCATGGAGAGAAGAAAGCTACACAGACCAGTAGATCAGTACCTCCTTTAGCACGTGTTGAATAAATGCTAAAGTGTATGAATCATAAAAAGCACTGCACAAGTTTCCCTCATTTGCATCCCAAGGAAAATCCCCTTGTCTAAACAGTTCATAATAAGAAATAATGATTCTACAGTTCTGTAAGTCTTTTTGATGAGGAATATGCAATTTTTTCCTTGAAGGTCATTAGTTCTTTCCTAAACACGAAAACTCTTAGCATAATTAACAATGGTTTCAGAAAACAATTGCTTTGCCTGCTATCTGGGAGCCTGTGAAGTGCACATATTGAAAATGCTATATTTCCCTATTAAAATGCCACTTAACATTTATTTTATGAATAATCAAAGTCTTAGGAGTGTCCTATGATTCATTTTATTATGGAGTCTCCTCATATTGTTTTCAAATTAAACTCTCTTTAAAAGATCTACTGAAATCGTTAAGTGAAGAAACTCATTTGTATTTTATTTTTATTAAAGATTGCACAAACTGGAACCAAGACCAAAATACTGAATCCACTGTACATCATTCAGTGTAAAACAACATACATCACATTTGTACTCTACCAAATAAGACATTTTCCTTAAAATTATATATTGCGTGCTTTTAGATTCATGCTTTAGATATTTTACATTTGTCATTATTCTCTTATAAATAA
This sequence comes from Mustela erminea, assembly GCF_009829155.1. Lineage (NCBI taxonomy): Eukaryota > Metazoa > Chordata > Mammalia > Carnivora > Mustelidae > Mustela > Mustela erminea. Next base: position 31,585,302 of record NC_045617.1, read on the forward strand.
TTGCAACTTGACCAATTTGTACACCTGCTACCACTAGATAGTCAATACGGGAAGGCGTAGTCTTTGACCCGAGAACAGATGAAATGGAAACAAATGTATGGTTGTCACATCTACCGAACTGTGACTACTGTTTTGCCTATATCGTGGAATGCTAATGTAAAACACACACACACAAAGTCGTTTCAAAAGGCACAATTTCCTCCACAGAAAAGAACAATTTTAAAACACATGGCAATCAAAAATCGGCACCCTCAAGGGCGCTGTGAAGTTCATATGAATGCGATCTTAAACCTTCAGAGTAGACCTCCTGGGCGTTTCGTGGGAGTGCCTATCCGCCGAGTCCAAGAGCCTAGGATGCGCGGACACCCACAGCCCTCGGGCGGTGCAGAAGGCCAGATTTTTTTCTTTCTTTCTTTTTTTGAGACACTTCTAAACCTTTGCTCTGAGTTTAAGCAGCGGACCTGGAACCTCTCCCTCTTCCAAATCTGGATAAAAACAGCTCTGTCAACCGGATCCTTCGTATCTCCAGGAGCTCCTCTTCTCCCAAAACAGAGCCACCCCCACCTTCTCATCTCTGTCCACGCCCCCCAAGCCCACCCTTTCCCGAGCCGACTCGTTACGAGTTGCGCTCGCCGCCGCCTCCCGCTTCGGGGTCGCTCTGGTCGTCCGTGAAGCAGACGTCCACATCGCTGTCGTTGTCGCTCTTGGGCTCCCCGGGCTCCGGGAGGTAGTCAGGCTCTGCGCCTGGCCCCTCGCCCGCCTTGGCGAGCAGGTTTTGTCCGGGGTGGCGGGACTTGACGTGGCGCTCCAGGTCCCGGCGGCGCACCAGCACCTTGCCGCAGAACTCGCAGCGGTAGGGGGTGTTGCCCTCGGCGTGTAGACGGATGTGCTTGTTCAGATTGCTGGGGTCGCCGAAGGGCCGCAGGCACACTTTGCACTTGAGCGGCTTGTAGCCCGTGTGCGTCCGCATGTGAATCTTGAGCCCGTATTTGCGCGAGTACAGCTTGCCGCAGTAAAGACACAGGTGGCCGGTCTTGGGTTTGCCCGCGCCGCCACCTCCACTGCCGCCACCCCCAGGGCCACCCGTCGCCACGACGGCCGGTGGCAGCGTCCCCGCGTCCAGGCGGCCGCGGCTTTTCCCGGCCGCCATCTCCGACAGCTGCTGCGTGTGCATGGCGATCTCTCGGTCGATGCTCGCCAAGGAGCCCAGCTCCGCAGGGCTTAGAGCCGCTGCTGCCGCCGCTGCCGCCGCCGCCGCCGCAGGCCCGCTGAAGTAGGAGATGGACTCTGGGTACTTGAGCAGCCCGCCGAAGTGCAGTTTGAGCGGGTAATAAGCGGCGGCGGCCGGCGAGCCGTAGAGTAGCTCTCCGTTGTAGACGGTAAAAGCGGGCATGACGGCAGGCAGGTGGCTGCACTCGCCACCGGGGTAGGCTTTGAGCCCGCCCGCGTCGAGGGCCGGCAGCGCGCAGCGCTCGACGGGCAGCCCGGTCGCAGAGGGCAGCTGGGCGAAACGCGCTCCCGGCAGCGCAGCCGCGGCGGGCTGGGCGCGCTCCACATGCTTGAAGGCTGACGCCTCTTCCGGGGGGCCAGGGAGCAGAGGGAAGCCGCGCAGGCCCCCCGAGCAGGGTAGGCCAGGCGGAGGCGGCGGGGGCGGTTCTCCCGCGAGAAGGCACTTAGAGTGGTGATGGTGGTGGTGCGCGTGGTGGTGATGGTGGTGGCCCGTGCTGCCCGCCGCGGGGTTCTCCCCGCTTCCGGGGCGCCCGCCCGCACGGCCCCCGCCCAACAGCCTGCCTAAGGCCAGGCCGGACCCCGGTTTGCCGCCACCCTCTTCCCGGTAGGGGTCGCCGTGTGCGGCCGCCGCCGCCGCCGCCCTGGCCAAGCCCGCAGGCTTAAAAGCGGAGCGCACTCCGGGGTAGAAGGCCAGGCCGCCGCCCCCCGCTGGGGAGCCGCCCACGAAGCCGAGGAAGTGGCCGTGTCCCCGGGAGGCCCCGCTCATGTCTAAGGCGCGGTCCGGCTGCTCCTTGCCCTTCTTGGACTGCCCCCACTTGGCCGGGGGCGGTGAAGGGGCGGAGGGCGCAGAAGAGGCCTCCCGCTTAATGCTCTCCCGCGCCCCGCAGGCCTGGAGGGGCGGCGGGGCGTGTGGGTGGGACCGCAGAGGGCCAGCGGGGGCGGCCGCGGCAAAGTCAGGCGCGGGGGGTTTTGGAGAGAAGTGAAGGCCATCCGCGGCCGGGGCAGCGCCTTGGCGAGCCGCGTGCTCGTGGTGCAGGTAGGCTCGGCTCCCGCCGCTGCTGAGCACGCAGTGGAAACGTAGGTGGGCCTTAAGGCTGTTGGGGTATCTAAACGTCCTCCAGCAGTACCAGCAAATGTAGCGCTCCTCCCCTGGGCGAGAAAGAGTAGGAAAGCGACCCAGTGAGAGGCGAACTAGCAAGAGAGAAAGAAAGCGCACCCAAGGCAAAGCCCAGATTTTGACCCAGCGGTATGAGGAGAAACAGGAGTATTCTTGGGTACAGCGAAGAAGTGAGTTAGTTCGGTAGCCCCCGCAGCAAGGACCCCGAGAAGCCCCAAATGGCCAACTTTGTCAACATCTCCATCCTCTGGGATTACTCAAGAGGCCAAAGGGGTGACCTGTGCCTTTCCAACGAAGACTTCCTCCGGGCCATCCGAGCAAATCCTCGTTGGGAGGGCAGCGCTCAGGCAGACTGGCCGGGGAAGAGACCAGAACAGAGAGCAGCTGTTGCTTTAAATCAAGTGTTGAAGCTGTGCTGTGCCCGGGCCCATCTGTTGGCGTTTGCAGAATAGGTGGCGTATGTCAAGGAGTTTGGATAAACTGAACAAAGACCAATCTAATGGTCGTGAGCGCCTCATTACCAGGCGAGACAATATCTTGTATGTATGGGCCATATGTAATCATTCCTTTTCATAGAACAATGCCTTTTATGTCCACTACGCACCCTTCCCACCCCCTCCCTGCCTTAAACATTTTGCCTGAGGTTTTCCTGGAGCGTGACCAACTGAAGGACCACATAGGGACTATGATCTGCTATTCTTCAAAATTATTTGTATCTTTATTTCCTCTTTAACCCCATTTAATTTGATGAGAGAAAAGAAAAAGCCCTGTGTCCTGATATTCTAAAAACTGAAGGATGATGTTGCATTATCTTGTCAGTTGTTTCATCTGGAGTAATTAATTAACTCCTAGATAGCTATACAAATCCAAGCTTAATAATAAAGCTCTTGGGAAAGATAGTTTATTTTTTATGAAACAAATGAATATATAGATAGATAGATAGATAGATAGATAGATATAGATATAGATATATGGAGATACTCAGCTTTTAATAAGTGTACAACTCTCTACCAGGAACGATATACATGTTTTGGCATCAAGTGTTTTTTTAATATTATTAACATTACTTCTTTTAATTTTGCCAGGTTCTGGGAACACAATTAAGAGACACATGTATGAAACAGATTTTGATCACATGGTAGTTAATTTTCACTTAAAAAGGGCTCGTTACATCTGGACACAGAACAACGATCTTGCAGTGGGTTTCTTTTTTAATGTTACAGTTGATTGATAACACTGAAGGGTGTTTGTGAGAAAGAAGTTAGTTGAGGCACAAGGAAGTACCCAAAATATGTCTGTCTCATTAAATTTAATGGAAAAGTTAAATTCCCTTCCCCCTCGTACACAAGCAGTTCAAACTTCTAAAACATCACTATAAAAACAACTGGAAGAAATTCCAGATCTTCTTCCCTTCGTGTATTTTACTTTTTGGCTTTGCATAAAGCAAGTAGTCCCCCTAGATAACTAAGATGGAAGTTCAAGTAAGGATCTGTTTATTTCGGCTGAAGGCAAGGTAGAACAGAAAGCAAAAGGTGGGGAGGGGGGCAGGATTTGCCTCTGAGAACTTAACCTATTTGTTTATGGAAGACTTAGATAAAATAATTTCAGTGTTTTTGCTACCTTGTATTGAGAAGCTTTCAAAATAAATCTTGGTTGGGGGGGTAGATTTCCTGGGTTCCCTTTATGGGTATGCTGATTTAATATCTTAAATAACCTCCCTTCTCAGAACCTTCCTCTCATCACCCCTTTTTAAAGAAGGAGTTTTCAGAGGCTGCCCCAGAATGACTCTAGTCAATTGCAAAGCCAAGAAAGCTTTATCCGTAAAACAAAGGGTTGGTACTTTATTTAAGCTTACCATGGAATTTAAACCCATTGGAGTTAGTCAATAATGGAAGAATAGCAGCCATCTCTACTTATTTCTTCCTTTTTTCAAGGGGTAAGCAAATGTGTTCCTGTTTCAATATGTTCTTTTTTCAGTTTATCCTAACCAACTGACATGTTCTCTGAATTCTGAAATCCAGCCTATGCCAAAAGTATCAGACACACTTCATAAGTGACGTTGCCTCATCTCCTTGGTGTAACCCTGAGGTTGCCAAGATTTCAAGCATTTCAAAGGTGGGGAAGTCAGGGTTCAAAATAACCCATGCATTCCCAAAAGGAAAATGGTGTCTATTCTGACATCAGTTGGCTGAAATAAAAACACAAGAGCCACCACTCAAACAAGTTGCTTTTGTACTATTTGAGAGTGCCTAAGGAGGGGTGTTCTGTGTAGAAATGTCTGGCCCCGAAAGGTCAGCAGCTGTTAGAATTGTCATGTGGTGGCTGATTTGAGAGTTTTCCACTACAGGGTTTTTATCATGTTTCTCTTTTACTGGAAGAAGTTGACAAGAGAATTTAATACAGTGTGATACAAGGAACAACCTAAGATAATGTTTTATGAATACTGTATGCACAGATCTACCCACAAGACAGTGATACTTTGAAGCGAAGTGATTCATCCTTCTGAATAAACTTCATTCTGTCTTATTCATGAATGTTTCTTAATGCTCATATTTGTATTAATTTCTTTAACCCTATTTCTAAAGTGATGAGACTTAAGCAGGCAATTCAGGAGAAGAGCACGTTAAAATATTTTACAGAATTCATTGTGTTGACTTTAAACATAACTGTGTCTTTAGGAGAAACTGCACACTAAAGCAGTTGTGAAGGAAAAAAGTCTTGGAAGCTTTGTGAATAAAAAGGGAGGTCTCAAGATCTTAACTATTTTAGCACCTCCCAGCTTTCTTTCACAGAAAGTGTTCTTCAGTGTTCTAGGGAAGGTTTGAAAATGTTCTTGTCTTTAGTCACTGCCCCTTAATTTGCATAAATCCACTCTTGGCTTTGGAAGGGATCAAATAAATCTGAGAAGAAACTGGGATACATCCCAGATTCAATTTAAGTAGGGAGGGGAAATGAATAAATACCATTTAAATGGTAGGGCCTCAGTACCTGCCAACTGACCAGCTGTAAGTACCGTAATGCTTTTAAAATGCTGTAAAAGTACATCACTCTCCTTCAAACCAGTGAAGAGAAGCCCCTCCACCTTCGAAACCATTCCAAGTCTGAGTTATGCTTTTTGGAGCTCATGATGTGATTAATAATATGTTAAGTCTTCTTTATTGATTCTTAATTGAGTAAATGATTGTCTCTGAGTATGTAATAGGAAAAGATGACCCCATTAAGTTCATAAAGAATATTTTGGGGGGCATCTGGGTGTGTCAGTAGATTAATCGCTCTCAAGGTCCTGAGATGGGAGCCCCATGTGGGGCTCCACACTCAGCGGGGAGTCTGGTTGAGGGTCTCTCTCTCCTATCCTTCTTCCCCTTACCCCACTTTCTCTCTCTCTCAATAAATAAATCTTTTAAAAAAAAAAAGAACAGTTTTTTCCCTGCAATCACGAGGCAGATTTTTGTCTCTTTTATCCTTTACTGTTGATTTTAAGGAGGTAGTGGTGACATTGCTTAGCGTGAATTCAGTTTTATACAGCTCAAGGGAAAGGCCCTGTCAATCCAGGGCTGGACTCTCACCCACCCAGCTGGCCAGAGGCCCTCTCAGACTTGGTACCTTTCTCGTCGTGTGTCGGAGTTGCAGTCGTGGGGATGTCAAACCACTGAGCTAGAGAGTTGGAATACCACACCGTCAGCTCCTCCCCTGGCTGGACATCTCGAAGCGCTCGGTAGAAAATCTGGGACACAAGGAACAGGACAGCTTGCTGTCATTTCCTGGGTAATCGGTCTAAACACATCTAAAAGGAAAGGTTGGAATGCTTGTTCTGACACTGTGTGACCCTGGAAAATCTATTGGATCTCTCTGAACCTTATTTCCCTCATTCTTCAAACGGGGAAAATAATAGTATCTACTTTACAAGGTTGTTGGGATATTTAAATGAGACCTCCAGCTAAAGCCCTTTGCTCCTGATATTGATGGCCACCTCAGTAACGTGGGGTAGGTAGAATTGGCAGTGGGGGGAAGCCCACGGTACCTGTCCTCCTGGTAAGTCTGCAATAGCTTCCAGAGTCTGTTCCTGGGGGTTCCTGGCTGCCCGGATTAACCCTATCCATTCCAGAGGAGAGCCCCCCGACTCGTCCACCAGCTCCCCTCTCACCATGCGCACCTGCAACACAAGCAGTGGTCGTTCTTCCCCGCGCCACGGGCAGGCCCACAACCCAGAGGGAAAGTTTATCCAACACCCCACCAGACTCAGGAAAACGGTTGTGTTCACGGTGGCCAGACCGCTATGGGCTGCTGGGAGGAAGGTGATTCCTAAGGACCCTTGCTTGAAGGAGGGAGAAGAGGCTGGCAAGTATGACAGTTCCCCCTCTCCCCCCACCTCGGCGGTACCAAGGTCGAGAGCATCCTCCCTGAGCGACTGGGGGTGTCTGATACCTAGACGTTCCCCACTCCCATCCTCACCCCAGTTCTCGCTCCTGCGGTTCTGAGAGCTGCCTGAATACCAGGGGAGAGACGATTTGAAGGCAGCCCCAGAACCCAGAGTTTCCTCCACCTTCTTCTCATGCCTCCCGACGCTCGCTGCACAGCACCTAGGTGCCAAAGTGCCCGCAAGCCCGGCAGTGAGAGTGTGCGAACAAAGCATGGACAGCCGGCCATTTAAACGCAATTAAAGCGCATTTAAAGAAGGCTCTAGACCGCCGAGGGTGGAGGGGGGGTGGGAGAATGATTACGTGAGGAGCCAGATGCAGGTCCCGCTGGCGGGGCGCCTGAGCAATTTCTTACAAGAAAGCTCTCGGCAGAGACTAGGCAAACCTAAGGTCCTCCTTCCGCCGCCCCCACGGGACTCCTGCCTTCTTTTCCCGGTCGCTGTGAGCCGACACTTGTCTGCTGGGACGCCTCAGGGCGGGGGGGGGGGGGGGGCTTTAAAACCCCGCTGCGGTCAGAGGTCTGTCCGCCGCTCCAGAGTCTGAGCAGGCGGGCTGGCCCCGACGCCTCCCAGTTGCGACCCTGGACTCCCAGAGCCCGGCTGCGGGCGCGCGGACCGGGTGCTCACGCGACTGGGCCCTTCTCGCCCTGGAAGCCCCAGTTGGAGCCATCACCTGGCTCACCCTCTCTCCATTTACCCCAGCCCTCCAGCAGACATCCGCGGAGTGGAAGAAGGGGGGGGGGGCGCCTGGGAACTGAGAGATTCCCAAGAATTTCCCCCGCCCCCCAACACATGAAATTAAGGTAAATGCAAGCCTTAAAGTAGCGCGTTGAAGGAAGAAGTTAAGAAAAGCCTTCAACGCCCCGCGCGTTGTGAAACAGAAAAGGCGAATTTGCAGAGAGGCAGGGCCCCGCCACGCCTCTGCAAACGAAACCCCGGAATCCAGGGAAACCGTGGGTTCCGACTGGTCCCGGCGCGTAAGGAGTCCCATGCACCCCACCGGGGGCTGTCCCCTCTCAGCCATGTTCTTTCCCCTCAGCTCGGCCCACGTCCAGCTCTCACTTAATACGACTTGCGGGGAATTACCAGAGTCCCCCGGGCCACCTGGCAGAACTGGCAGGTATCGACTCAACCACCCCTTTCCTCCACTTGCCCTATCTACCCCTGACAGGGCCAGGGCAAAGGAAGGCGAAAGGCTGTGGGCGGAGGTCGGAATGGCTAATACCTTTTTCCTGGGCCCTGGTTCCCTGCGGTCTGACAGGTACTTGCCCAGCTTGAAGGTTCCGGGCACCGGCCCCAGGCGCAGGCCGGCCGGAATGCAGCAGTCCGCACTCACGCTGGTGGCCGGAGCGCGGGCTGCTCCGTGCATTGCTGCCGCCGCCGCCAGGCAGGCGCTCGGGTGCGCCGGGTCCTCCGCAGGGCTCGAGTGACAGTGCCCGAGCCGCGCGTGAGCCAGGGAGCCGCACCCCGACGTGCGTCCTCCGCCCGCGGAGTGACGCGGGCGGGCATGCACTGCGCCTTTTCAATCGGGGCGGGCGCCTTTTGGCACCGCGAGCGCAAGGGCGCGGAGTTTGGTGAGAGAGTTGCTCTGCGGAGCAGCTGCAAAGTCCCACCCGAGAGGGTCACATGGAGTGGTTCCCTCAGCCCTCTGCATAATCGAGGCCTCTGAATGGCTGGCGCACAATGGTCCAGGCGACCTTCCCATTCCTAAAAATCCAATTTGTCAAGGGCGAAGAAAAGACGCTGGTGAATCAAAGGTCCGGCGGGACCATTAATCCTCAGCATGGGGTATTGTCCTCGAGACAGTTACGATATTTTAAGTGACAAATCCACTGTATAATTTCTCCATAAATTTTACTTCCTTTTATTGTTCTCCGACAAACCAGTTTTGGGAAATAAGTGACTACTTTAAGTCTACTTGGCTGATTCCTTTGAGCCTTGGTCTACTTCAAAGATTTTTAATTCTCTCCCCTTGGCTTTATTGTAAAGGAGATTAAACAAAGAGATGGGGACTGTTTGGAGGACTTGTTAACTTCTATTGATTTCTGGCGTGTGCCATACAGAAATTAGGCAGGTACTTGATGGGAAAACACCAGAAAATACCTACACTTTTTAAATAACGACCATATTACCATTTCAGGGGATTGGGTCCACGCCAGTCGTCTATTTAGAACCCCTTTTTCGTTCCTTCTGTCCAGCTTCGCCCCGAAATATGAAGCGTCCGAACTAGTTTTGGTAGACGTGGTCCGTTGTGCACCACTGCTCTCGGGGGCACCCCGGACCCGCACTTTCTCTGGGAATGGAAAGCGGCCTCAGGGCCATGGCTTTGCCGGCGAACCTATGCCCTTGTCCCCAGCAGAGGGTTAAAGAGGGGTGTGCTGATTGGGTCTTTTTAAAATCAGGTCTCCCTCACATGCCAACCGACCAACTCAAGCCCTGATTTGCTTTTACGTTTTAAACCTAGAGGAAATCCTTGGAGTTAACTTTTTTAAAAGGGGGGGGGGAGGGAGTACTGTACCAAAGGTGGGGGGGGGTGAGGTGAGCATTGGGAACTCCTACTTTGAGCCCAGTTCATGCACTATGAGAACGTGCGTACTTCGGGATTTAAACCAGAGTGCCAGAGTGCTCGTTTTCTTTTAAGGAAGACTCCAATTTGTGCAGAGACATTTCTTTTCATAAGATAGCTGAGTAATTGAGTTCATCAGATACTTGTGACTTCTTCCTGCACATGCCACGCTACGCTCATCGTGGGCGGCGCTCCTCAAACCCTACGCACCACGAAGCAGGCCCAACGCAGTATTCCGGGAGCGGCGTGAGAGGCTGTGGGTCTCTGGCGTGTGTTGGAGGCCCAAAGACTGTACACTTGGGCGGAGGACTCCCAGCAGCCACTACACCGAATTCTCCACTGGCTTCTGCCCGCGGAAGTTGTGGTTCTTAGGTCACTGGCCGGAGTGAATGTGATTAACAGCAGCGGCCGGACGCAAGGTGGCGACACCGGTAACTCAGCGGTTGGTCTCCATCAGGCCCTCAAAAAAGCTCCGTGGCATCCGGCAATGGAGACCTGCGTTCACCATACTGGACACTGTCAGGAGCCTCGGGGTCCTTTAGTCTGGCATTCGAGACTCGGAGAAACGTCAGTGAAATACTTCAGAGCCTCATTCTTCTAATCCGTAAAATGGGAACAATAATGGAACTTCAGCTTCCACTCAGCGTTTCACTCGGGGTTTTTGCGAAGGTCAACAGCAATGACCTGTGTGTAGAGTGAATGGCTCGCCCAGACTCGAGGTTTGCATAAGGGGGGAATCCAGGTCAGGTCAAGGGTCTCAAGTCTAAGCATCTCCAGTCAAACGGTGCGGTAACACGTGGGTGGCGGGTCTGTGCTAACTTCAAGGCCTGTATAGACCCGGCTGCTGGGGCGGGGAAGAGAGACGCTTGGCGGGTCCGGGCGGCCACATTCTTCGGCCGCTCTAACCAGGTAGCCGCGCCATGCCCAGGGCCACTTTCTGAGGGAGCTGCCACCGATTTTTCCTCTCAAACCTCCAACTGCCCCTCTTCGTGCCGCGCGAAGGCTGAGCGAGCGACGGACAGGAGGGAGCCTTTGATCCGTCGGCCCATGAATGGCAAAAGCCGGGGGAGGGGAGGAGGAGAGGAAGCCGCTCCGAAGAGTCGAGGGCAATAAATTTAAGCCATGAACATGTCCCTCTAACCTCTGGCCTGGCGACTCCGGGATGACACCCAGTTTAAATTACCAGCACTGCGAGCGGGAAGGGGCGAGCGCGGGGCCTGGGTTCGGGGCTCCTCCCCGGCCCTCCTTAATGAGTGAAAAAGCGTGAACGACACGCGAACAATTTTATCAATAGGACCATGTAAAGGCCGACTGTGAGGAAAGTTATTTATTAATATGGCCAATTGTGGCTGGTTCCCAGCCCCTCGAGAAGAAAGGGACTGCGCCAGAGGCATTCACACCAGCTCGCCGAGTTTTATTCTGTCCTGTGGCTCAGAGTTGAAGTTCCCCAAGTGAAATAAATTGTCCACAAAGGAGGAAAGGAACACATTTTCTTTTATTTTTTCTCCCCTAAAAAGCAAGGGTGAAACCAATCTAATGTGCCCAGTGGAGCAAGATGGGCCGTGAAAGGCTGGGTGTTAAAAGTAAAAGCGGGCTGTGCAGCAAATGGGATGGAAAATTAAATGAAATTAAATAGCTTGAACGGCCGTATTGTCCCTTATTAAAAAGACACATTAATTACATGGTCTCAGCCTTATTCAAAGACAATGTTGAGACTCAATCAAAACATTCCACTCGGCTTTTTTATGGACTTAAAATGGGCGTCCAGAGGCCCCGTTAAAGCGAAATCCCTTCTGTACGGAGGTGCGGGGCGAGGCGGGTTTGGGGGCGGTCCTGCCCACTGCCCACCGCGGAACTGCGCGGACACAACTCCCTCCGCGTAACCGGTTGCGGGTAAGGAGGCGAGGCGGCTGAGAGCAGCAGCCCGCGGGTGGGGCGGGCAGCAGAGAGCTAACTCCCCCCACTGCGTTACTTCCAGACCCGGCTGCGTTAGGGGGGCGGTCCCCGCCCGCGCCGCGCAGCATCCCAGAGCGGAGTTGGAATTGCTGCCGGCGCCGAGCACGTGTGACCCGGCTGGGCTCCGCCTAGAAAAGAGGCCCTACAGCCCTTGAGCGCTGGTTTAGCCGCTCTATTCCGAACACCCTTCTGCAGAGCTGGGGGTGGCCGGGGCGGAAAGCCCTTGGGCTTCGGGTCCCCAGGGGGGGGCCGATTCGGCAGCATCCTGAGACCCTCTCTGCCTTGAGGCCCCGGGTGTTTGGAGAGTCTCCCGCCCCAACCCTGGCCGGCTCGCAGAGTCTCGAATCCCAGGATGGAGGGAGCTGCCCGGGGTCAGGAACCAATGGCGAGGACGCGGGGCAGATAGAGCCCCGGAGACTCCGCGGAGTTGGGGCTTGAGGTGACCCGGGCTGCGGCCCCCGAGGGTGTCTGCCCTGGCCCGGCCGGCGGGTCAGCGCGGACCAGCTGCGCGGCCCCCGAGGCGCGGGTGGGACATTAAGTCCAGGTCTGAATAGGGCGGCGGCGACGGGCTCTGGGAACGCCACCAGATGACACGCAGGCGACGGAGCCATTTTCTCCTTAATTGCGAGGCCGGTGGGTGCGCCGCGGCCGGTAGACTCCAAACGCACAGCCAGGACGCAGCCCGGACGCCGCTGGTGGGTTTTGTGGTGCCTTTTTTGTTGTTTTTTAAGTCCTTCATTGGAAGCGGCTCAATAAAAGTATTCAGAGTGCCTCTCAAGTTGCCTTTTAACCGGAGTTCCCCAACTTATTTCTTGGTTCTTTCGGTTGACATGGTGCAAAGAAAAGTCAGCGAGCGTGTTGCTGAATTGCAATGTCTGGGGGCACCTCCACATTCAGCGCTCCTCTGCCGGCCGCCGCCGAATGAGCCCGCACTCAATTCGATTTTCCTTGCTGTTGGGCACATTTAGGAGCGCCTCTATTTGTGAAGTTCATTTCTAGGCAAATGTATTCAAGAGCTGATGGGAATGAATAGGACCGTGTGTCAGCCGCCCCTAATTGGGATTAAAGCACTTAGGAGCATATGCAGAGAGTGACAGAAATTCTCAGGTTGCATTGTGTGCAGACTTCCACCCGCTTGGACACTCCTCCTCCAAGGGAGATTTATAAAGCTTGCAGGGAGAAACTGAGGAAAGAAAAGCGAAACGGAACAGAATCGGGCTAATGGCTCACGATGGGGCTGCGGTTCAGCAAGTGGTGGTGACAGCTTCTGAGAAAAGATGCTGGGGGATAATTGAAGGCGGGCGGGGGAGCGGGTCTGAACTCTTTAATCAGAAAGGCGGAGTGTTAAAAGGCGAAATAAAGATGTTCTGAGATTCCCAGACGGTTTTTTCCCCCCCTCTTTCCTTTTTTTTTTTTTTTTTTTTTTTCTCCGTCTTCCCCTTGAAGAGCTTGGCTTTCTTTCTTTTTATCTCTGCCTCCCATCCCCACCCCCAAAGAACATACCATCTCTTGGGGCAATAACAAGAACAATTTGGTATTTGAATTAGGAAAAGAAAAGTCAAAAGAAACAAAAGTATGAGGTTTTTTGTATGTTAAGGAGAATGTCACACCCAAATCAGTCCATGAAAATGTTTCCTGATGTGTTGAAGTGTGTGTAAAATACACACATGCTGCATTAAAACACAAGCACAATGATAAGTATTTATATAAATTCAGACTGTGGAAGTAGATACATAGTCTCTTGTAAATGGTCATCCTGAGGTGGCTGCTGGCTTTCCCAGCAGAAGGTGACAAGGGCTTATAGAAGCTAAAAATCAGCCTGGAGCTGAGGCTGAGACAGTTGTCTAAGCAGAGAGCAGTGACCGCCTCTTTTAGCCCCTGAGAGCAGAGGAGCCAGAAATGACAGATGAACACTGAACAAAAGAATATGAGAGAGACCAGATATTTCTAAAATTACCTAGATTTCCTTGTTTGTTTCTTTGTTTAAATCCACGTGGAAACACTGGTTCTCGGAGGGGTGGGAAACTCCAGTCCTTGAGGACAATGAGACTTCTCACAGTATCCTTTTTGGTGTCATTTTGGATTTGGTACCATAAGAATGTATTTCCAATTAAAAGTTACTTTTGGGGGCACCTGGGTGGCTCAGTGGGTTAAAGCCTCTGCCTTCGGCTCAGGTCATGATCCCAGGGTCCTGGGATCAAGCCTCACATCGGGCTCTCTGCTCCGCGGGGAGCCTGCTTCCTCCTCTCTCTGCCTGCGTCTCTGCTGATCTGTCTCTGTCAAATAAATAAATAAAATATTTTTTTAAAAAAAGTTACTTTTGAAGGAAATCTTGCCATCTGTGACAACATGGCTGGAATTGCGGGCATTAATGCTAAGTGAAATAAAAATCTGACAAAGAAAAAAAATGAAAGTTTTTTTGAGATTTAAATTCTTTCTTTTTTTTTTTTAAAGATTTTATTTATTTGTTAGTCAGAGAGAGAGGAGCGAGAGCGAGCACAGGCAGACTGAGTGGCAGGCAGAGGCAAAGGGAGAAGCAGGCTCCCTGCCAAGCAAGGAGCCTGATGTGAGACTTGATCTCAGGACGTTGGGATCATGACCTGAGCTAAAGGCAGCTGCTTAACCAACTGAGCCACCCAGGTGTCCCTGAGATTTAAATTCTTTAAAAATATATGCATGAGGCGAAAGAAAAAGAGGGAAAAAAGAAAAGGAGGGTAATGTGTGGATCTGAAGAAAGGGTAGTAGCCAGTAGTTTTTTTAGTAAATCTTTACTCAGAGTTAGGCTCTCAAACCCAGTATCTCTAGAGACACCTGTTGACACCACCCAATCCAGAGTCCCGCCCCTCCTGCCTGAGCCCTGCTGGGAAAATGGGTTCTCCATCTTCTACAAAGGGGATTCTGAGCAGAGAAGATGATCATGTGACAGAGGGACAGTGATAAGCCAAACATTTTTTCTCTCTTTCAATTCCTCAAAAGATCTCAAAACCTCCTTCCTCCTCAGGCTATTCCACCTCATGAAGTAACATGTGTTTAAATCTGTGTTTAGGAGGCACAAAATTTTTCTTTAATCCATGATCCAGTTTTCAACTCCTTGGAAAGTGATGCATAATGGGAGGAAGCTCTCCTGGCAGGTGCTTTCATGGCCCCTAAGACAACCTGTGAGCAAAGTAAGTTCATTATATGGTTATTAGGATAACAAAAGGAAACAATAAAAATACCCGGCTATGTCTCAACTAAAACCAAAGTCAGCTTCATAGCCAGAATCTCTGAATAACAATTAATTAAGTTCACTAGTAGTATCCTGTCTGTGTATTCACCGAACGTCACCACTAATTATGTATTTGTCTGATTTAAAATGCAATATGATCACTCATGTTATTCATGTTCCTGTCATTTATGTCAATGACCAAATGACGATAAGTTTTAGTTTCCTGAAAGTATATTTGAATTTTGTATATCCTTATTTTATAGGAGGGATTCACATTCAGCTAACTTTTCAAATCTGTACATAATCACAACATAAAATTAGATAAGATTATAAAAGATGAATTTTTATGCACATACAAGCTATTTTCTTTGTTAAACAACTTTATTGAAACAAAATTCATGTAACATTCAAATTACTCATTTAAAATGTACAGGAGTGCCTGGGTGGCTCAGTTGCTTAAACATCAACTCTTGATCTCAGCTCCTTTATTTTATTTTTTTTAAGATTTTATTTATTTATTTGCCAGACAGAGATCACAAGTAGGCAGAGAGGCAGGCAGAGAGAGAGAGGGGGCAGGGGAAGCAGGCTCTCTGCCGAGCAGAGAGCCAGATGTGGGGCTCGATCCCAGGATCCTGGGATCATGACCTGAACAGAAGGCAGAAGCTTTAACCTGCTGAGCCACCCAGGCGCCCCTCAGCTACTTTAAATAGATAGATAAATAAAATATACAATTCAATTTCTTTAAGTATATTCACAGGGTTGTACAACCATCACCACAATATAATCTTAGAACATTTTCATCCCTCTCCCCAAAAGAAAGCCCACACCCATTAGCTATTATTCCCCATTTGTTCCCAAACTACCGGTTTTACGCAACCACCAATGTATTTTCTGTTTGCAAAGATTTGCTTTTTTTTTTTTTTCCCAGTGCGGGGTGGGGGGAAAGGGAATCAAGCAGACAACACAGCCAGTGTGGAGCTGGCACAGGACTCGATCTCTCAACCCTGAGATCATGACTTGAGCTTAAATCAAGAGTCCAGTACTTAACCAACTGAGCTACCTATGGCTCCAAGATTTGCTTATTTTGTATATGTCATATAAATGGAATCACACAGTATGTAGTCTTTTGTGACTGGATTCCTAGCATAATTTTCCAAGGTTCATGCATGTATCAGTATGTTTTTCCTTTTCGTAGTTGAATATTATTCCATCGTCTAGATATACCACATTTTGCTTATCCATTCATCAGTTGTTAGGTCTTTGGATTGTTTCTACTTCTTTGCTATTATGTATAATGATGATATGAACATTTGCATATACATTTTTGTATGTATATGTCTTAGCTCTTTTGGATTTTTAGGTATATGTATTAGTTCTTTTGCTTATATATCCATGAGTGGAATTGCTTGGTCATATCATAACTCTATATTTGATTTCTTTAAATAACTATCAAACTGTTTCCAATTTTATAGTCCCACCAGTAGTGCAGGGGTGTTCTAGTTTCTCCATATCCCCTAATACGTTTTATTATCTGTCTTCTTAAATTATACCAGCCTGGTAGGGGTGAAGTGGTATCTCACTGTAGTTTTGATTTGCATTTCCCTAATGACTAACTGAATAGTACTCAACCATTTTTTTATGTGCTTCTTGCCATGTAGATCTCCTTTGGAGAAATAAACTCCTATAGAGTTTATTCAAATTCCTTGCCCATTTTTTAATTGGGTGATTTGTCTTCTTGTTATTGAACACCATACTTTTTTTTTAAGATTTTATTTGACAGACAGAGATAACAAGTAGGTAGAGAGGTAGGCAGAGAGAGAGAGAGGAGGAAGCAGGCTCCCTGCTGAGCAGAGAGCCCGATGCGGGACTCGATCCCAGGACCCTGAGATCATGACCTGAGCCGAAGGCAGAGGCTTAACCCTCTGAGCCACCCAGGCGCCCCGAACACCATACTTTTTAAATCATTTTTTAAATGACCAACACAAAACAGATTGTTAGGTTTAACCATCATAATGACACTGACAAGGAGATTTTATTATTTGTCTTTTACCCATGAGGAAAGTTCAGAGAGGTTAAGAAGCTTGCTTAGGGTCACATGGTAAATAATAGATACAGAATTCTTTTTACATCTTTCTGAGTTCAAAGCCCAGGGCATTTTCACTTGACCACACTGCATTCAGAAGAGTTAATTGACTTTATACATCTGCTGTCCTCTGTGAGGATCATTAAGTTATCATGGAATGTCCCAGGATTGAGAGAGGTGGGCCCTGGAGTCAGACTGTCTGGATTCAAATCCTGTCTCTGAGTCTTATTAGCCATATGAACTTGAGCAAGGGTAACCTTTTATTCTTCAATACTGTCATCTGTAAAAATGAATAATAAGAAGACCTACTTCGGGGGCACCTGGGTAGCTCAGTGGGTTAAGCCGCTGCCTTAGGCTCAGGTCATGATCTCAGGGTCCTGGGATCGAGTCCCGCATCGGGCTCTCTGCTCAGCAGGGAGTCTGCTCCCCTCTCTCTCTCTCTCTGCCTGCCTCTCCATCTACTTGTGATTTCTCTCTGTCAAATAAATAAATAAAGTCTTTAAAAAAAAAAAAAAAAAGAAGACCTACTTCTGGATTCCTGGGTGGCCCAGTGAGTTAAGCGTGGGACTCGTGATTTTGGCTCAGGTCATGATCTCTGGGTTGTGAGATGGGAGCCCTGCATCCAGCTCTGGGCTGGATGTGGACCCTGCTTTAGATTCTCTCTCCCCCTCTCCCTCTGCCCCCCTCCCCCACCTCTTTCTCTCTCACCCTGTTAAAAAAAAAAAAAAAAAAAAAAAGATCTACTTCACAGAGTTGTTGAGAAAATTATGAGCTGTTGATACAAAGTGCTTGTCATAGCACTCGGGACATGGGATATACTCAGAAATGCACTCAGTAATGATGTTAGTTACTAATATTTTTATGATAATACTTATACCTACCACTTTCTGAGACCTATAAGGTACTGTACTCACAGGCTGAAAATTGTACATAATAAATCAAATGCAGAAGGACTTCTTGACACCGAGCAGGCACTTAGGCAGTCACATAAGATACAGGTGTGTGTACCTCAGGGCAACAAATAATGGATGAGGTGAGCCTTGGTTTATAGACATAATCCTGCTAATAAAGGACGACAGAGTTCAAAAATACAAATATTGTTGTTCTGCAACACTTCATAAAATAATGGAGCAAGGTGCTGGTCATCAATAACTAGAACCCAGGGGCACCTGGGTGACTCAGCGAGTTAAAGCCTCTGCCTTCGGCTCAGGTCATGGTCTCAGGGTCCTTAGGATCGAGCCCCGAGTCAGGCTCTCTGCTCAGCAGGGAATCTCCTTCCCCCCTCTCTCTGCCTGCCTCTCTGCCTACTTGTGATCTCTGTCTATCAAATAAATAAATAAAATCTTAAAAAATAATAATAACTAGAGGGGCACCTGGGTGGCTCAGTGGGTTAAAGCCTCTGCCTTCGGCTCGGGTCATGATCCCGGTGTCCTGGGATCGAGCCCTACATCGGGCTCTCTGCTCAGCAGGGAGCCTGCTTCCTCCTCTCTCTCTCTGCCTGCCTCTCTGCCTACTTGTGATCTCTGTCTGTCAAATAAATAAATAAAATCTTAAAAAATAATAATAATAACTAGAACCCAAAGGGCAAGTCAACTGCGTATTACATGCCTCTGAATGGAAGTACGCAACATGGGTCATGCCAAAACAAGGAAGCAAACAAAATTAAACCTGAATCTGATTGTTTTGATAATAGGAAATGGAGAGACAGATGAACTTGATAAGCAAATCCAGAGGCATATGATCAGGGGGAAAAAAAAAAAACATTAATCAACAGACTATGGAACCCTTTACTGAACAAATGACCTGGTTTTTTGTTTTGTTTTGTTTTTTTAAGATTTTATTTATTTATTTGACAGCCAGAGATCACAAGTAGGCAGAGAGGCAGGCGGAGGGGGGGGGGTGGGTGGGTAGCAGGCTCCCCGCTGAGCAGAGATTCCCAGGGCCCTGAGACCATAACCATCATCCCCAGTTGAGAGCCACTGGATAGAGATGAAAGCAAATCAGTATTTGTTTAATTTAAGTAACAGGTACATGGGGACACATTATACTTTCCTCTCTACTTTTGGATGTGTTAGAAATTTTCCAAAAAAGAAAGTCATTTAAAAATAAGATTTTTTTAGGGCTCCTGGGTGGCTCAGTCATTAAGCGTCTCCCTTCGGCTCTGGTCATGATCCCAGGGTCCTGGGATAGAGGCCCGAATCAGGCTCCCAGCTTCTCCCTCTCCCAGTCCCCCGCTTGTGTTCCCTCCCTCGCTGTCTCTCTCTCTCTGTGTCAAATAAATAAATAAAATATTTAAGAAAAATAAGATTTTTTTAAAAATCCAGTAGGCAAGAAGAGATCTGGAGCAGCTGGTGGGTGTGTATACATTGTCAATATTCCGCTGAAATCTGTGGAGGAAAAAATAGGTCCTTTGGTTATGTGATCTTTTAAGAAGCTGTAGCAGAGATGAGCCAGAGAGAATGGGCTGAGTTGTAGAGTCTTCAATCTAAAAGGCCATCTGGAATTCTCAAAGCTACAGGGGTGCCCCACCAGGACTAAGGAGCCCACAGGCAGTGTCCAAAGCAGTCACAATAAAAAATGTTCCTCCTGTGGCATTGAACAAAACTCCTCCTCTTCTTAACTGGAACAGAGTCCACCAAATGTGGTCTGTGGTTAAGTCAATTATACGTGGACTAAATTCATTATATTTATACAAATACCTTCCTCTAAAAAAATCAGTGAAGTTATTCTACATTCATCCTTGACCTTTGCAGTCTCGTGTTTCTCTTTTTGAAGCCAACAGGTGGGATGGAAGGCAGTGGGGAGGGGGTGAGTCCCCTGTATCATGGAGTTTGGGGGTACATTACCCCTAATTTGATGTCCCAAGACATGTGTGCGTCATTGGAAATTCTTATGTTTTATGGGTTGAATCGTGCCCCTCCCCCAATTCATATGTTGAAATCCTAACACCCAGTACCTAAGAATGTGACCTTATTTGGAGACTGAGACTTCCCTACCACAGAGGTAAGCAAGTTAAAATGAGGTCATTAGTATGGACACTAATCATGTGATGGTGTTCTCACACAAAGGGAAAATTTAGACATAGATATGAATGTAGGGAGCACATATGAACGTGGGGATGGCCATCTACAAGCCAAAGAGAGTCCTAGAATGGATCCTTCCTTAGATCCAAGGTTGTTCAGAGGAAATCAACTCGGCCAACACTTTGACTTTGACCTCCAGAACTGTGAGACAATACATTCTATTGCTTAAGCCACCTAGTTTGTGGTACTTTGTTATGGTACCCTAGCATACTAGTCCATGTACAAACATCAGAATCCTCTTTTAAAGTTTGAATCAGGAAAAGATATTAGGTGGTTCTGATTCTAAGCAAATGGCAGAAAGACTGACCTGGAGACCACTACGCCACCCCCCAGGAAAACTGCCAAATTTAGACCACAGGTGGCTCCACTGGGGATAGCGCCACTGCACAGGACACAGATCCGTAAATTGCATTGCTGACTCTGAGCATGGACCTCTGCCAATACTGCCTCAGGGAATTTGATATCTCTGCTACTACCCTCATAAAAATGGATTCCACACAAGTATTTGCTTTTTTACATTACATAATTCCAAATCAAAGTCCTGGACAGTAGCATCTGACTTAGAGCATAAGCCACATTGCTATGACCTAGATGCAAAAAGAAATATGAGAAAGTGAGCTTCTCTCTAACAAACAGGGGAAGGATGAAGCCACAAGGTAGATAGTCAATAGATGAAGGTACAAGGCAGTTAGAGGTGAAGGGTTTTCATAGATTCTAGTGGCCAAGAAAAAGCATGATGTAATTTCTCCACATTGCCTTAGTCACTGTAGCAAAATCTTCTGTTTGCTTCCCATGTACCCATTCTCCCCATCATCTTCTTTTTTCCTTAAGATTTTATTTATTTATTTGACACAGAGTAAAAGAGAGAGAGAGAGCAAAGTAGGGGAAGCAGCAGAGGTAGAAGTAGGCCCCCTGCTGAGCAGGGATCCTGAGTCGGAACTCTATCCCAGGACTCCGGGATCATGACTCGAGCTGAAGGGAGACACTTAATGCACTGAGTCACCCAGGTGCCCCATTCTCCCCATCTTCTAACAAAACCCTGACTACATGACATTACAGCTGGTTATTGTTGTCTGAAACAAAGACTATGTGTTCCAGACTCTTCCTAACTAGATGTGTTTGGGTAAGTTCTGGTTAATGTGATATAAGCAGAATGTTTTCTGGGGCGAAGGAGACAACTTGGACCCCTTTGGCTTTTTCTCATGTCTGAATGCAGACGTAATGGCTGGTGCTACAGAAACCATCTTGGTCCATGAAATGTTTTCTGTATATGGAAACCATGTGCTAAGGATGCATAAATAAAAAGATACAAGGAGGCAAGACACCAGATGACTTAATGGAACCACCACATCAACACTGGATTACCTATGTCTGGACTTCTCTTAGGTCAGAATAAATCTGATGTATTTGGACCTTTTGTTTGAGTTTTTAGGGAGAATGAGCAGGAGGGGAAATAGGGTCTCATTACTCACAGCTAAAAGCAATTCCTAAGGGGTACACTAACAAATGGAACATGTTGGTTTGTTTCCTTTTGGGTTTTGAATTTGTGTGTTATAAAAAAAAATGACTTTTTAGATTTCCTTGTAATTTGTTAATTCTTATATTTGGAAGATTTATAATAAATAAACCTTTGAAATTGAGATACCACTGATTTTATTTTACCCAAAATACTCGGAAAATTAAAAGGAAATTATAAGTTATTACTGAAACAGGAACCCTTCTCCTGAAAACTGCTGTTTAATTTTTTTAAAGACATGCTTTGAATCCAGTCCAACACTGGTGTGCATTCATGGATTTGTGGTCTGTGGTCTAAATTGCAGATGTTATCAGTTGCCTCAAGATTTAAGTATATTTTGGTAGTGTAGCTCTTAATAAAATACATCAAACTATCTGCATGCCATCTATCTTCTTCGGTTTCTTACTTTTCACAACTGATTCATTTAGACATCCCTAATATTAAACAGCGATGTGACCTATTTTATTCTTCTCCGGGAAAAGTAACAAATGCAAAATTGTGTTAAGTGCATGACGAAAAAGCAGCTTCCCATCACTGAACATGAAGGAGGGAGTCCCCTGATTTCCAAGATCAAACCAAAGGCCATAACAATATGGTCTATAATTTTAGCCCTGGTAATGACAACAGAGGACTGTATTTAATTTCAGCTGCTTAATTTTAAATCATGTAAAGAGTTGATTTGAGAGAAAAGAATAATAAAAAAGAGCTGGGAAGAGAGAAAGAGGAGATAGAGGGGCAGGAGAGAAGAGGGAGGGAAGGGAGGAGGAGTAAGAAGCTTCGAGTTCTTTACAACTGAACAACAGAGAAAGATGGAATGACTTGTGGATTAGTCTGATTGCAAGCATGGGAGAAATGGATTCTGCTGGGAGAGCATCCAGAATCAAGACATCATAAGGAAAAATATATTTCAGCAAGAAACTTTCTCTCCTCTGATGACTTCACAGACATTTCAGTGTCTACTAGTCACAAAAAGAGCGGTGTAACAGAAGGGCAGCTCTCAGAAGTCACTTATTCCATTCTTAATCCAGGGCAGGAAGCACATGTAGCCAAGTAGATAATTAAGTTGACAGGCTGAAGGCAAGTTTCTGCTTCTTTTTAAATAACAACTTGACTTATGTTTTTACAACCCAGTGATGTTGGGTAAAATAAGACCAATAGATAAATACTAAATCAGGACAAAGCTTCGTTGTTTTGTATAAGAAAAATATTTAGGGAGCACCTGGGTGGCTCAATCAGGTAAGCATCTGACTCATGGTTTCAGCTCAGGTCATAATCTCAGGGTTCTGAGATCCATCCCAGAATTGGACTCGTGCTGAGCAGGGAGTCTGCTCAAGATTCTGCTTGAGATTCCCTCTGCCCTGCCCCCGCCTCACAGGTTCACACACACGTGCACACTCTCTCACTCTCTCAAATAAATAAACAAATAAAATATCTTGGAAAAAAAATTAAAATTAGTTAATTAATTAAAGAAAGAAAGAGAAATATTGGGGCACCTGGGTGGCTCAATCGGTTAAGCGTCTGACTCTTGGTTTTGGCTCAGGTCATGATCTCAGAGTCCTGGAATCCAGCCCCAAATCCAGCTCCATGCTCAGTGAAGAGTCCACTTGAGATCCTCTCTCCTTCTCTCTCTGCCCCTCTCTCTCAAATAAATCAGTAAATCTTAAAAAAAAAGAGAGAGAGAGAGAGAGAGAGAAAGAAATTTAGAAAGATGCTTTATTTTTTTAACTTTTTCTTCTTTTTTTAAGATTTTTTATTTATTTGAGAGAGAGAGCGCAGAGTGAGAACGCAGTGGGGGAAGGGGCAAAGGGGAGGGAGAAGCAGGCTCCCCACTGAGCAGGGAACCTAATGCAGGACTCAATCCCATGACCTGAGCCAAAGGCAGATGCTTAACTGACTGAGGCACCTAGGCGCCCTGAGGATACTTCATTTTTATCCCATACCAGTTCTATTACCTTCAACCATACTTGAATTCATTTTTAGATAATTAAATTATTAATTTTTAAATATATACTAAATTGTGCAAAGTAAAAGTTTTACTCTGCTGAATTCTCATTTTTGCATCTCACTCTGTCACATCTTAGAGAAGTTATATAGCATTCTAAAAAGAATGCTTTGGGGCGCCTGGGTGGCTCAGTGGGTTAAGCCGCTGCCTTCGGCTCAGGTCATGATCTCAGAGTCCTGGGATCGAGTCCCGCATCGGGCTCTCTGCTCAGCGGAGAGCCTGCTTCCCTCTCTCTCTCTGGCTGCCTCTCCGTCTACTTGTGATTTCTCTCTGTCAAATTAATAAATAAAATCTTAAAAAAATAAAAAAATAAAAAAATTAAAAGAATGCTTTGATTTTTCACAATTCTTCCAGTAATTTTTCTTTTCTTTTCAATAGTCTTCTCCTGTGGTCCACTGGTACATAATCATCCCCCTCAGATCAAGCCTCCTGGTATTCATGTTCATGTGTAGTATAGTATCCTCTCAGGGAGACTCCGCACTTAGCCATGTGCCTTGCTCTGCTCAATGGGACATGAGCACATGTGACACCAACAGAAACTTGATAAATATGTGCACTTTGGGGCTTACCCTTTTTGATACACTGTTGATGACCATGTGAAGAAACCTGATCTCATCTCCATAAACATAAAAGATCACATGGAGAGAGAGAAAGGTCCAGCCCCCAGCTGCCTACCAAAAGATTACAGCCACTTGAATGAGCCTATATAATACGAGAGAAAGATCCATCCAGGTAAGCCCAGACCAAACTGCAAAATAGTGAGTAAATAAATAGTTCTATGCCTCTAAGTTTCAAAGTGGTTCACTATTTGGCAACAAGTAAGAGATAATACTTCCTGGGCGCCTGGGTGGCTCAGTGGGTTAAGCCTCTGCCTTCGGCTCAGATCATGATCTCTGGGTCTTGAGATCGAGCCCTGCATCAGGCTCTCTGCTCCTCAGGGAGCCTGCTTCCTCTCTTTCTCTCTCTCTCTCTGCCTGCCTCTCTGCCTACTTGTGATCTCTCTGTCAAATAAATAAATAAAATGTGTTTTTTAAAAAAAAGAGATAATACTTCCTATGAGTGAACTCAATTAAATACAATAGATATAAATGGGAGGAACTCGGGGTGCCTGGGTGGTTCAGTGGGTTAAGGCCCCTGCCTTCGGCTCGGGTCATGGTCCCAGGGTCCTGGGATCGAGCCCCGCATCGGGCTCCCTGCTCAGCGGGGAGCCTGCTTCCTCCTCTCTCTCTGCCTACTTGTGATCTCTGTCTGTCAAATAAATAAAATTAAAAAAAAATTTTTTTAAAGATAAAAAAATAAATGGGAGGAACTGCCTTGATTCAAATGAGCAGCCACCTAGAAACGTGAGAGCAACCTATTTAGACAAAAAATAGCCAACAAAATGGGAGTTTTGACTCATCAGAAGTGTAGGAAACACTATTGAGATGTCCATCCAACTGTCATTGTCCCCGCTTCTTTCTTGCTAACAGAACCTAGACTGTAGGGCGCCTGGGTGGCTCAGTGGGCTAAAAGCCTCTGCCTTCAGCTCAGGTCATGATCCAAGGGTCCTGGGATCGAGTCCTGCATTGGTCTCTCTGCTCAGCAGGAAACCTGCTTCCTCCTCTGTCTGCATCTCTGCCTACTTGTGATCTCTGTCTGTCAATAAATAAAATAAAATAAAATAAAGAACCTAGACTGTATTGGTTAAGTGCTTTAGGGAATGCTAAAATCCTCTAAATCACAGGAAGTGAATCTTGATTAGTTTACCTCAGCCATAGCAGTTCTTTTCCTCTTGTTTGTGATTGCTTTAGGAATGGGCTAAAACTGTGAGCTGATACTGTCCAAAAAGACATGAAGGCAAGTTTTCTGGAAATAATGGGAAAAGCTTAGCCTGATCTTAAAAAGAGGTGTCCAAAAGGAAAGAGTCCCATTATTCCTGCCTTTGAATGTTGTGTGAAAACGAGATTTTTAGAATAGTAATAATCAATTATGAACAAACCTCAGGATAGAAACCAGCATTCGGGGGCACCTGGGTGGCTCAGTGGGTTAAGCTGCTGCCTTCGGCTCAGGTCATGATCCCAGGGTCCTAGGATCAAGCCCCGCATCAGCAGGGAGCCTGCTTCCTCTGCCCTCTGCCTGCCTCTCTGCCTACTTATGATCTCTTTCTCACTGTCAAATAAATATATAAATAAATAAAATTTAAAGAAAGAAAAAAGAAACCAGCATTCAAAGGAGGCCAGTGACTTGTCCTTTAAATAACCAGCCTTAGAACAGTTCTTCTTTAGGTAAATAAACATCTGAAATGATAAATGGTATTTTAAAAGATAAAAGCAAGTTAAATGGTAAAGTACTGATGGAGGAATGTGCTATTTTATGAGAAGGCTAGGAAAGGTTTCTCTGACAAGAGGACGGCTGAGACTCAAAGGATGAGAAGGAGAAGGCCATGTAAGATATCTTGGGGAGATGCAAAGGCTCTGAGGTCAAAGTGTGCCTAGTAAGTTCCAGGTATAGCAAGAAGGCCAATATGACTAGAAAAGATGGTGTGAGAGAAAGAGTGGTAGATGAGAATAGAAAGACAATAATCGGGCCTATTCATGTAGGGCCTTCTGAGTCATCTTAAGAACTGTGGGTTTTACTTTAGTGATGTGGGAAATCATTACAGAGTTTTGAACATATGTGTAACACATTTGAATTTTAATTTAAAAAGACCACACTGGCTACAATATTGACAGTAAACTAAAAGGGACAAAAGTAGAAACAAAGACTAGCTAGGAGACTACAACAATATCCAGGAGAGAGATGATGGTGGTTTGGACCAGGGTGGTGGTGTTAATGAGAAGAGGTAAACTTCTGGAGATGTTTTTAAGGCAGAGCTACCGATTTTTCCTGATGAATTGAGTTAGAGTATGAAAGAAGAAAGGAATCAAAGATGATACTTAGGTTTTGTATGAGCAAATTGTTAGTATGGTTGTCATTTGCTACGATGAAAAGCACGGACAGAGCAGTTCATGTTAAATTTGAGCTGTCCGTTAAACATTCAAGTGAAGAGGGAATTAAGTAGGAAGTTGGAACATACAAATTTAGACTAGAGGAGCATTCAGACTAGAGATATAAACTGGGAAGTCATCAGCATAAAGTATGTACTCAAAGTCATGATAATGGATGAGATTGTTAAAGGAATTAGTTCAGAGAGAGATGAAAAATCCAAGGACTGAGCCCTGAGGTAATTCAACTTTTACAAGTTAGCGACGTGAGGAGGAACCAGCGGAGAAGACAGCAGAACAACCAGTAAAGTAGAAGGAGAACTAAAGGAGTAGTGTCCTGGAACTGAGGTTTCTAGAAAAAAAGAGAAAGGCAATCCTTGTCAAATGCTCCTGAAAGGTCAAGTAACAGGATTAAGAGTTGATCATTAAAATAAATAAAATCTTTTTTTAAAAATAAGAGCTGATCATGAGATCATGCTGGTAAAATGGTGGGCAAAGCTGACTTTGACTGGAGTTTCCAATGGACTAAGGGGTTCAAAAGAGAAAGAGAAAAGCAGAAGTAGGGACAGTGACCATAAGCTACCTTTTAAATGAGTTTTGCTATAGGGAACCAGATAATATAGGGTGGTAACTTTAGAGGGATATGAGATCAAAGAGTTTTCAAAGTTTGGTTGATACTACAGCTGTCTTGTCTGATCATGGTAATGATTCACTCAAGAGGAAAATATTGATGGCTCAAAGAAGAGGAAGGGACAATTGCTGAGTTAACTGAGGGTTAAATCAATATGGCCAGTGGCAACATAGCCCTGAAAACATCTGGCATATTGGAAGACAGGCTTAACAATTCAATCCCTAATGCTATCTATCCTCAATTCTCATCAAACCACAAAACTCAGAAGGCCCTAATGGCTGTCTAGTCTAGCCCTCTCCATTTTTCGAAATATCTCATTTTATTTAATTTTATATAAATTCAATTAATTAACATATAGTGTATTATTAGCTTCAGAAGTAGAGTTCAGTGCTTCATCAGTTGTATGTAGCACCCAGTGCTCATTACATCATGTGCCCTCCCTAATGCCATCCCCCATTACTCCTTCCCCCCACCAACGTCCCCTCTGCAACCCTCAGTTTATTTCCTATAGTTAAGGGTCTCTTATGGTTTCTTTCCCCCCCGATTTCACCTTATTTCATTTTTCCCTCCCTTCCCCTATGATCCTCTGTTTTGCTTCTTAAATTCCACATACCAGTGAGATATATGGTAATTGTCTTTCTGATTGACTTATTTTGCTTAGTGTAATACCCTTTAGTTCCATCCACATAGTTGCAAATGGTAAGACTTCATCTTTTTGGTGGCTGAGCAGTATTCCATTATGTATATATAATATATACGTGGAAGACTGCAGGCAGGAAGGCTGACCTGAAGGGTCACCCTCAGCATGGCCACCAGTTCTCACATGAGCAGTGGTAGGGCTCCAGTAAATTTGAGTGAGCAGGATCTAAATGAGCTTTTAGGGGCCTTCATCCAAAAAGTTTTGATTCTGGGGATTGAAACCAAGGTAGTTTATAGTCTAATTTGAATTGATGACCTCCTCTGGGCAACCTTTTTTTCTCCCAAGCCTGACTGAACTTCCACCTTTTAACAAAGTCCTACCAAATACCACCATAACCTAGCTAGCAGACAACTCTGAAAACTCCTTTGTATTGTGACTCATAAAGTCAGATATCTCAGAACCAAAGGAACATCAGGAGGCTCCAGGTCTTAACCTTCAGATATTTTTTAAAAATATTTTATTTATTTGTTTATTTATTTGACACAGAGAGAGAGAGAGAGAGAGAGAGATCACGAGTAGGCAGAGAGGCAGGCAGAGAGAGAGGGGGAAGCAGACTCCCCGCTGAGCAGAGAGCCTGATGCAGGGCTTGATCCCAGGACCCTGAGATAGATAATGACCTGAGCTGAAGGCAGAGGCTTAACCCACTGAGCCACCCAGGAATCCATAACCTTCATATATTTTTTAAAAACACACATATATATGTACGATATAAATCAAATGAAACAAATATGACTCTTCTAAGTTGCCCAATTAAAATGAATTCCACAGGACATCTTAACTTGATGCTTACTGATACTGGAACAGGTGAACATTTGAGAGATGTGGGTTCTTATTTCAGGTCTCCTTTTTACTCCTCTACTCAAGCCATATTTGAGCTTCCTTGGCCTCAACATTTTATGGTCCAGTAAAGGAGAGATACTTCCTCTCTCATTATAACAACTAAATAATTCCCCAAAATGGGGGAAATCCCACAATGTCACTTTCAAGTCACCAAAAAAATGCATTAATTCAGGGCAAGTTATTATTTCCAATAACCCTCTGTAGACATAGCCTATGGGTAAGCTCTTAAAGTTTTGGTGTGCTTAAGGACAAAATAATTTAAAGGCAACTGAAGGGTCCCTGGGTGGTGCAGTCGGCTAAGCGCCTGACTCTTGCTTTCGGCTCAGGTCATGATCTCAGGGCCCTAATCTCAGGGTTGTAAGATAGAGCCCTGCATGGAGCCCCAAGTGGAGCACCCACCCCACCTCTGGCTCTGCACTCAGCACAGAGTCTCCTTGAGATTCTCTCTCCCTCTGCCTCTGCCCTTCTAGCTCACGCTCCCTCTCTCTCTCTCTCTCAAATAAAAAATTCAACCTTAAAGGCAACTGAAATATTTAAAGAGGTATACAAAGTAACAAAATGTTTATATAATAATGAGAATACTAAAGACACAGGCTACCCTTGACTCAAATTTAGTTCATTTTAAGGAACCATAGCTATGCTGTCAAGGCTAAAGCTCCCAGATAGCCAATAAAGCAACTTTAAAAATTACTGATCTTGCTTAAATGTTGTATAACATTACTGACAAAGTTCTAATTTTATTATTTTATATGATAAAGATTATGACGGAGAATTAACTAGACTCCACACAAAATTTACAAGGACAATAAAGTAAGTTCAACGAGTGTGTTGACCATGAAAACCACTCCTACTTGTTTTCATTCTGTCTATATAATGGAAAACTAATTCTCAAGACTTCCTGTTATTAGGATGGAATGCTGGAGGATAACACATGGAAAAGAAAAGTATTGCTTGATCTCAGGAAGAAAGTTTTATGCTCTTCTAAGTTGGAAAGAATTTTTGAAGTAAGGATGGTTGTAATTTCTTCAAAGCCCTAAACTATGGCATTTCTTTCTTGGCACTCAAGGTAATAAACACTGGAGAAAGTTAAAATTAAGAATCGGTCCCTTTTTTATATTACAAAATAAATCTAAGACTAAAGATACAGAAATCTGATAAGCTGAGATATTCATTTTAAAAGTAGATCCTTGCATAAAAATGGTATTAGTTGGAAGAGAAAAGAAGAGCTTTTGCTCTCAGCAAACTTATTCCTTCCAGAACACACTCCAAATTAGGGAATACTTTCTACTTTGTTTGGTAGAATTGTTCCATCTGAGAAGATGAAGGAAGGTTTAGCTTGCATATACAAATTGAAAAGAACCAGTGCTTCAGCTACTGGCCAGTCCTGTCCTAAAGAAAGTTTCTGCCCAATAGGGGAGAAATAACTTCTGCCCAAAGTTTCTACCTACTTTTCAATAGGTAGTTAGATCTCCACATCAAAGAGAAAAGAAACTTCAGGTGTTCATTTGAATAATTTGACAACAATATCTGTAATCTAAGTATAAGCTGTGGATATTTTGCTTTGCTTTTTCTCTTGCAAAACTGGGGATTGAAATAGGAAAACAATTGCTGGAAGGCAATAAAAAAGAGGAACCAGTTTTCAATAGTTGTTTTCACTAATTTTTGTAACTAGTATTTTCCCTTCTGTATTTACAACTAATTAACTTTTCAGCATTGTTTGGCCTTTTAAAAACTGGTTGGAAATTAATAATAGCATCAGAACTCTACCTTCTTTTTGGAAAATAAATTCCAACAAACTATTCTACATTCTAGAAATATCGAATGTTACAATGAGTGCTGGGATCTCAGAAAGATTCCTCTTTCTGGAGCAATGCAATTAGCCGAGTTTTCCCATGATTAAATGTGGTCATCTACCCAAAAAAAAAATGACTGCTCGGGACATAAGATTATACTTCCTTACATCTAAGTGACAAACGGGTAAAGAAAGTTCCAAGCACATCTACCTCAGACAAACACAGAAGTGAGAAAGGAATGAAGTGTGACCCCATCAGTCCCCCCATTTGCTTCTCCAGCGCCATAGCAAAATTGCGTGACCTCGGACGGAAGCTGAGCAAGCTGTAGCACTGAGAGGAACGCTGGGGATCTTTGCTCTAATGGCCGAGACCCTCCCCAGACGCCTCAGAAGGAGGTCCCAATCCCTGTGCTGAGGCGGCACCGCACTCGGCGCTGCGAAGTCCGCTGCTGTGACCAAAGAGGCTCCACCGGACCGCCGGCCTCACCGCGAGGCCTCGCCTCTGCGCCTATGGCCCGAGCGCAGGGTGGAGGAGCGCCCAGGCTTCCTCTGGGGCTTGGAATGGATGGGGTCGGGGGTCTCTCCCCCCTCTTTCGGGTGTTGGACCCTTCAGGCGGTCAGGCTGTTTTCCTAAGGAGGCGGAGAGGAAAGGCTCGCCCCAGATCGCCGCGCAAGACCTTTCCCTCTTTCCTGTGGACATTTCAGGCCGCTCCAATACCTTCTTAGAGGTCGGCTTGCGTCGAGGTGACCTTGGGATAACGCACTCACAGATAGCCACGCCCGGCCACAGAAGCCCTCGCTGAAGTGAATGCACCCACGCGCCTCGGGGCGGGTTCCAG
The DNA here is from genome assembly GCF_009829155.1 of Mustela erminea. NCBI lineage: Eukaryota > Metazoa > Chordata > Mammalia > Carnivora > Mustelidae > Mustela > Mustela erminea. The sequence goes on from NC_045617.1 coordinate 31,616,245, forward strand.
AAGCTGTTGGCAAGAGGCAGGAGCCGCTGGACAGCTCCTCTGTGGATCCTGTTGGCCCTCTGCCTGGCACTACCACCCCGGGTGCCGAAATCAGAGCGAGGCAGGTGCCCTCAGGACTGTACCAAGCTGCCGTCAAATTCCCAAGGCAGGAAGCGTTTTAGTGATAAAGACATAAATGATGATAAAAGAGAGTTCGGAACTCATAATCGTCTGTTAAAGTTTGAGTAACAGACCTCTCACAGTGAGCACCGTACATTAATTCACGCATCATTCATGCTTTCCATGAACACGTAATGGGTGTTTATTATGGAGCAGCTGTGTTCCCGGTTGACTAGCCTCATTCTAGGCCCTTCCAGGCCTTTCACATACCATCTTCCCCCATGTTTTCAGGAGCGCTGCAAAGTGACTGTAAACAGTTTAGAAAGGTCTGTGAAGCTTGGTGACCACTGCAAAGAAAGACAGGGTCATGTGCAGGAAAAGACTGTCCAGTTTACTTTCTTGGTGCCAGGCTCACATTTGGTATCAGACCAAAGTTTTGATGTTTGGGAGAAAATTGATCAAGGTCAAGGATTTGGTGCACCTCAGTCAGTTCTTGGAGCAAGACCAGGAAGACTCCAAACACTATTTTCATCATAATTATTTACTTTTTTTTTTAAGTTTTGAATGTGTAAAATAATTCCCCTTAGTCAAAGAGTTCAAGCCACAGCTCAATAAACCTGCAGTCAATTTAAGTACTCAATCCTAAGGATAGATACAGAAAATCGATGAGTGTGACTGTAAAATGTGATTGGTTTTCTGCGTCCCACGGTGGGTAATAAAGTTTTGTATATTATGAAACACAAACAAAAATGCATGCTTATCGAGGCGGAAGACTTTTTCCATTAGGAAACTTTTGTAGGTGGAAATGTTGAAATTGTCAGTTGAACTGTCAGGTGAAGTCTAACATTTTCCTTAAGACACAAGTGACAGGAGGATACAGATGCAATAAACGTAGTGGGAAATTAATTTTTCCTTTGCTAATCCCACCCACAGCCCCAAATTCGCCCCGCAACAATGTTACCGTTGGCAGTGTGTGGAGACGTCAGGCAGAGTATGTAATAGGGCGTCAGAACTCTTTTTATTTTTTTATTTTCATTTATTTGACAGACAGAGATCACAAGTAGGCAGAGAAACAGGCAGAGAGAAAGAGGAGGAAGCAGGCTCCCTGCTGAGCAGAGAGCCCGATGCGGGGCTCGATCTCAGGACCCTGGAACCACGACCTGAGCCCAAGGCAGAAGCTTTAACCCACTGAGCCACCCAGGCACCCAGTGGGCGTCAGAACTCTTAAGTAAAAGATAGTACGTTCCCTGGGCTTCCGAGGCCGGGCGGGTTAGCAAAAGCTGGCTCAAGAGGAGACTCCACACCGCCAGCTTGCGGAGCGGCTGCGGCTGCTTCCCGTGGGCCCCCCACGCCGCAGCCGCGCCCCCTCCTCGCGGTCTGTCGCCGTTCTTCGGGTGGAAGATACAAGAACTTCAAGTTCTGTTGGAATTCCGTGCGTGAGACTGGCCCGCGGGCACCGCAGGTTTCTCCGGCTCCAGCTGAAACCCGAGGCGTGGAGAGGGAGCGCCGCAGTCTCGGTTCGCCGCTCGGGAAGAAAGTGGAACCCCCCCGCCGCACCTCCCCAGGACGCCCCGCACCCTGCGCAGGTACCCGCGGGAAGCAGGCGGGGGTGGCGCAGTGCCCCAAGCCGCCCTCTAGGCTGCGCTTCAGGCACTAACTCGGCCTTCAAACCCGAGTCCGCGCCCCGTCCGGAGCGAAGTGGGTCGGGTCGCGAGGAAGAACGTGGCGGGGTGTTGCTGTTTTTGTTTTTGTTTGGGGGAATTTTTCCTTGACCCCCCCCCCCCCCCCGCTGCCTGGAGGAGGCGGGGGAAGGGCATCGCTCCCTGGAGTCCTGCAGGACTGAGCCGCAGCTGGGCCCAGGCAGTCGACAGGTGTGTGCCCCCGAACCCTGGAGCACCGGGAGGCGTCTGGGAGCGAGAGCAGACGCCGCCACGCGAGTCCGTCGGGAGGAGTCGTCTCGCGTGGAGCCTCTCCGGGTCTGTTAGTGGCGCTGTCCGTCGGCGGGCGCTGCGGGAGCCGGAGGTGCACGAACCCGACCGACGTGGACCGGGTAGACGCGCACGCCACCCAGCGCCGCCCTGCTCCGCTTTCAGCCGGGAGGGACGTCCTCGGCTCCGCACGGTGCTGCGCGTCTGGATTAGTTCCCTAGAGGCAGCCTCCAAAGGAAGCGCCGTGTAGCCGTCACTTCCCTTTTCTCAGCTCTTAGAGCTGTAAGCAGCGCACAGAACCGCTCGGGAAAATAACGGTTCATTCATTTAACAGGTGTTTGTTGATTGCTCATGCTGTGCCAGGCATGGACGCTGCCTCGAACCACGAGGACCAGGCATCTGGCCTCAACACGCCTGTATTTACAGTTAGTTGAATAAATGAAGCAAGAATTAGGCACCAAGAACAGCTGTAGAAAAGAAGGTGGCACCTCTGGGCCACCTTTCCATAGGTCACCTCAGAAAGGACAGGACAGGAAAACGGGGTCCCGGACATAGAACTAGAACCACCCTTCCCTCTTCCTGTGTTTCCAGGGTGAAGGGAATAGGGTAGAGGATGACCGGAGGGAGCTCCCGCAGTGATCAGCTCTGCATTCTGTGGGCAAATTACCTACTTTCTTACCGTATGAAATGCTCTGGTCTGAATGTTTGTGTCCTCCCAAAATTAGTAAGTTGCAATCTAATGTCCAGTGTGATGGTATTAAGAGGTGGGGCCTTGAGGAGGTGCGTAGGTCACCAGAATGGCCCCCTCATGAATGGGATTAGTGCTCTTAATAAGAGACCCCATAGGGATCCCTTCCCCTTCTGCCACGGTGAGGACACAAGGAAGAGACAAGCTGCCCTCTGTGAATCAGGAAGTAGGGTCTCACCAGAGAGCAGTCTATCTGTGTCATGATCTTGGACTTCCCAACCTCCAGAACTGTGAGAAATAAATGTTTACTGTTATTAAGCCTCCCCAGTGTATGGCATTTTGTTATAACATTCTGAATGGACTAAAATGGTCAATATATATATATATATATATACTAGGGAGAGAGGTCTGTAGGGTCTAAATGTAATTTGCCAGTCTACTCTCATGACATTAAGACAAAGACCATAAATAAGGAAATAAGGGACAATAAATAAGAGAATAAGGGAATAAATAAGAAAGGGAATGAGGAGAAAGGAGTTCAGTTCAAGGATTGGGCAAACAAGAGAATGGTGGGGTTAACACTACGTCCCTGGTCCCTTCTTACAAAGAAACAGTTAAGTTTAAGTTTACGAATTTCTCATTGTTTTAACATAGATCAAGGGCTGATAATTAAAGGAATTAGAATCACAAAATAAGTAGGTCCTCACCCTGATTACCTCCCTGGGAAGTGGAAGTCTTGATAATACTTGTTACTCCAGGGCACCTGGGTAGCTCAGTTGGTTTAACATCTGCCTTTGGCTCAGGTCATGACCCGGGGACCCTGAGATTCAGTCCCACTACCCTCTCCTCCCTGCTAGATATCTGTCTTTCTCTCTGTCTCAAATAAATAAATAGGTTCTTTAAAAAACAAACAAACAACAACACTAGTTACTCCACTTCTTTTAAAGCTACTTTAGCCTCTGGCTATGAAAAGATATGCTGGGACCATGTTCTGTGCTTAGATCTTATTGTAAAGGTGACTAAGTAATGACACAGACAGGTCAATGCCACTGAAAGAAAAATTAACGTTACTCACAGTTCCCCTGGAAACAAGAGGCACAGCTCACCACATAAGGCCACAGGAGTAACAACAGGTTTGGTTAGGAAGAAAAGACAGGAGCAAGCAGTATGTTTAGGCGAGAATCTTTATTTGGGTTCCTGTGGGAAAGGTAAGTCAGGGCAGAGTGAACAGTTTAAGTTTGGCTAGTTTGGATAATTTCCTGGGATTTGGGGCTATATCGGTGTTCCCTAATTGCCTGGCACTTGGTCCTGGGATGATGGAGGCCGAGGAATATTGCCTCCTGGGGTATAAGGGCTAGATAAAGGAGCTCTGGTTCTGGATCGGTTGGTTTGCATATCAAAGACATGCCAGGAGCTGAAAGCTTCGCAATCTCTACAAATTGGCTAGCCCTGATTAGGGCAGTCGCTCCCCAGCCAGAAGGATTGTTTAAGATGTCAAAACATGGTAATAGAGAGAAAATAAAAAATATGATTAATACAGCCTGGGGTAAGAGAAAGGAACAGAAATTTCTTGTGTTCTTTGGACAAAGTGCCCCTGAGAGTCTAACCTTTGGTGGGCAACATTCTTTTCTTTATCTCTAGAAAATGACTTTGGAAAAGCAGTTGATTAGTTTGGGTGGAGGGGTGATGGAATCAAGTGAAAAAGCCAGAAAAACAGGTTCAGAGAAGTAGGATCCAAGAAAAGAATGAAGTCATCAGGCAGACTTGTGGTGGGATATTGAGGTAGGTTTATACCATCATCAAGCCTGTGTAGTAGGGTTGAGCTGGTTTTTCCAAAGGAGTGGTTCCCTGTCTACTGGGCTTCTTTGAATTTGGAATCTGAGTCTGTAAAGCCTATCAGTTATTCAACAAATCTCATTTTCCCAAGAACTTCTCTGTATATGACCCCAACATTGGGATGTAGGTCCAGCAGGTATTATTATTCTGATTTTAAAACTGAGTCTCAGATAGATTAAGTCATTTGTCCAAGGCTCTGTGATTAGTTCATAGAAGAACCCTTGTTAGTTTCTTGGCCTGCTGCATAGCTCAGTATTCTGTGTGCCATTCCTAAACAATATATTTGTATTTCAGCAAGCACATTTTTTAAAAACTGTAAATCAATACATATTCATTGAGGGATTGCTAGTAATTAAGTGCCTCATACAGTATGAAGGCCTTTGGGAGTGTGATTTTTTTTTTAAGATTTTATTTATTTATTTATCAGAGAGAGAGAGGGAGAGAGAGCAAGTATAGGCAGACAGAATGGCAGGCAGAGGCAGAGGGAGAAGCAGGCTCCCCGCCGAGCAAGGAGCCCGATGTGGGACTCGATCCCAGGACGCTGGGATCATGACCTGAGCCGAAGGCAGCTGCTTAACCAACTGAGCCACCCAGGCGTCCCGGGAGTGTGATTTTTAACTGGTCCTTAATTTATTCAGTGCGGACACATAGCTGGTTTGTTCCTTCTTAGCAGTATCAGTAAGACACAGAAGTCATACACACTCCAGATATACACACTGGTTTTCATCTTGGTCCTGCCATATTATATATGTGGATCTGGCTCTTCACTTAACCTTCCTGCCCCAGTTTTGTCCTCTATATAAAAGAAGCGTACTATTTACTTAACAGGCTTGTTAATAGGACTAAATAAAATATGTACCTGCCACTATTGTTAGCTATGATAATGTTTCAGGTGCTGAATTCGATTTGACATAGATAGAAGGTCAAGAATTGATCCCCCAGCAACTGAATAAGGATTTCTGTAATCAATAATGTGAATTTAAAAGAGAACTCATAATAAAAATGTTTCAAATCATTATTATACTTATCATTTGTAAGGAGAGATAGGATCAGAGCAGTAACTCACCAAAGTCAAGTGTTTTCTATTACAGTTAGACTGAACCATGGTTTTTTTTTTTTTTAAGATTATTTATTTATTTATTTGACAGAGAGATGACAAGCAGGCAGAGAGAGAGAGGAAGCAGGCTCCCTGCTGAGCAGAGAGCCCGATGCAGGGCTCGATCCCAGGACCCTGGGATCATGACCTGAGCCAAAGGCAGTGGCTTAACCCACTGAGCCACCCAGGCGCCCCATGAACCATGGTTTTCAAATTAAACTTTTTTTAAAAAAGATTTTATCCATTTATTTGACAGAGAGAGAGAGAGATCACAAGCAGGCGGGGGGTGGGGTGGGGGGGCAGGCTCCCTGCTGAGCAGAGAGTTCGATGTGGGACTCAATCCTAGGACCCTGAGAGTGGAAGGCAGAGGCTCAACCCACTGAGCCACCCAGGTGCCCCCAAATTAAACTTTTTTTTTTTAATGTAAATGTCTTTTATTTATTTTTTTTTAAGATTTTATTTATTTATCAGAGAGAGGGGGAGAGAGCCAACACAGGCAGACAGAATGGCAGGCAGAGGGAGAGGGAGAAGCAGGCTCCCTGCTGAGCAAGATGCCCGATGTGGGACGCTGGGATCATGACCTGAGCCGAAGGCAGCTGCTTAACCAACTGAGCCACCCAGGCGTCCCCCAAATTAAACTTTTAAGTGAGCTTATCTAAGGCAATTTTTTTACTGACCTTAGGTAGGGATTCTCTTTCCTCCAGTGTTGCCATTAATCACCTCTAGTTAAATAATTAGTCCCATAAGACCATTTGAAGCCTTTCATTATGTGTTATATTTCTTGATATCCCTCCTCCTATTACATCAGAAAAAGAGAAAAGAAGAAAAGAAAAATATGATAATGTTTCTCAACCTTGGCCCTATTCACTGATGTGGGGGGACGTCCTGTGCATTGTAGAATGTTTAGCAACATCCCTGGCCTCCAGACAATAGATGCCTAGAGTGCCCACCCCACTGCTGAAGAAAAATGTCTTCAGAGAATCCCAAATGTTCCATGACTGTCAAAATAATCCCTAGTTAAGAACCACTGACATACAGATACAATAATGAGCAGCAACAGAAAAGGGAGTGATTGTCTCCCCCCTCCAAATGCTTCAGTTTAAGACAGGGACAACCTTGTCCAGAACCTCTCAGTGGATTTTTCTTCTGTTGCATTAGCCAGGATTGCACATGCCCAAGCCTCAGCCAACCACATGCAAGGCAAAAGGGAGCCAGCACTGCCTTTAGAGTCAGTCAAGTGAGATACTGCTCTAGTATGTGAAATTTAGCGTGTACATCATTTAGAGTATATATAATTCAGGGCCTGAAATTTAGAGTATATACAATTTTTACAATAAACCTTTTTAGAAAAAAATTACAGAAAAATTGCAAAGATAATACAGAAAATTTCTGTATATCCTTTACCCAGTTCTCGCTTGATAATATTAGCATCTCATATAACTAAAGTACAACTTGTCAAAATTAAGAGGCCAATACTGGTACGTTACTATTAACTAAATTCCACACTTTACTCAGATTTTTCCCACCAATGCTCTTTTTCTGTTCCAGGATCCTAACCTGGATATCACCTTATATTTAGTTATCAAGTCTCCCCCGTTCTCTCTGGTCGGTGAGAGTTATCAGTCTCTTCTTGTTTTTGAAGACCTTGGCAGATTGAGGAATCCTAGTCAAGTGTTCCATAAAACATCTCTCAATTTGGGCCTGATGCTGACCAGGAGGTAAAGTGCTCTACTTGTAACATTATGTCTGGCGTATATACTATCAACATAACTTACCACTGCTGTTGTTAATTTTTATCATTTAGTGAAAGTTGTGTTCACCAGGTATTTCCTTTACAAAGTTACTATTTTTCTCTTTCCATAATCCATTCCGTGGAAGCAAGCCCCTAATTTCAGCTCATACTCAAAGGGAGAGGGATTAAGTCCCATCTCATGGTGGGGGGTAATATTTACATATATTGCTGGGAATTCTTCAGTAAAAAAGTTTTATCTCTTTTTATCCATTTATTTATTCAATTATATATCAGTATGAATTCAAAAGAAATGTATTTTGTTATGTGTGTTATAATTGCTCACATTGTTTCAGTTTAGGCTATTGAGGTCTCTTTTAGGTTGACTCCTGTGTTCTGATATAGTCCCAATCTTTTGTTTTTGGAGCACTTCTTTTCTCCCTCATTGGTAGTATGAGCCAGGACCACCTTGTCTTTTCTCTGCTCAGTCTTAGAATTAGCCATTTCTCCAAGGATCCTGGGTTCCTTTTATTGGAGTGTGGTATTTACAAACCAAGATTTGGGTGTGAGTAGGCTCATTACAATTGGGTATCAGTGCTTTCAACTCCTCTCAGGAGATGAAACTAAAACACAGATATGTTACATACATGTATATGAATACTAACACATGTATACAAGCTTATGTATATCTACTCCATACCTATCTGTATATATACATGAGCAGAGCTAGTTCTGTAATTTCTGATTCTAATCCATTACCATAGAGTTCATTCTGTCTTTCTTTCCTCAATGATTCATAACGTCCTTCTCTGATGATGAGAAACCTGGCTCCCATTATGAATTATACATTTACTTATGTGTTCAACCTCAGCATGCATATTCAGAATTATTAATCTATTCTCCTGTGAGAAACCATTTAAAAACCAAAGTACAATGTTTATGTACAGTTTTTTCTGTTTTTAGTCTTTCAGGTTCCAGTGGAATACATTTCTAAATCAGAATGTTTATAGAGAAGGCGATCCCACAAAATTTTTTGCTCTAAGCCTCACACCCTAGCAGTGGTCGTGTTCTCTTTTCCATTAATTCTATTATTATTTTAATGCTTGGTGCATATTCTCCCGCATTTTTCTTCTTGATCAAATATAAATAAGTACACAAGGATATAGATACTGTATAGGTGTATTTGTTCTACAGAAGACATTTGGCCTGGGGTTACAGTTTGAGAAAAGGAATGTTTTAGAAGCAACCCAAGTACTTCTAAGGCAAAGTCATGGTTAAGGATCACCACTCTAAGCCAATCATGGTCATTCTAATCAAGGCTACCTCTAGACAATACTTCTTGTGTGTGACCTTTACCTATGTAGACAAGCAAATAGAAGAAATAAGTAGAAAATGAAGTAAAGTGGAACTGAAGTGGAAAGCTTATGATGTAGACAAAAGCTGAAGAGCATACAGACAAAGTTAAAGGGAACAGAGATGATGAAGGAGACAGAGTGGGGAGACTGCATGGGCCAGTTGGGAACAAAAGAAATAGAAAACACACAGAGAGAAATAAGTCTCAATTCAGGACAGTTTTCTAGGTACAATTCTAATGTGAATCATGTTTCTTTATAGTGAACTGTAAATTTCTGAAATTTTAGCAACCAAAAGAGTCTAATTAAAATATATAGATTGAAGTAAGAGTGAATAAAAAGAAGAAAGGGAATTGGCAAGTGTTGCAGGGATAAAGGATTGTAATGGAAGAAGAGAGCATTCTGTTCATAACCAGATGGTAAGATCTATTCTGAGTTTGGGTTTAAAGAGAAAGATATATTAAAGTCATATTTCAATCATTTGAGACAGATGGACTTCCTCAAGGCTTGGGGATCTGAGTCTTATTCTTGCAGACTCAGAAACCTGAGTTTACCTTATCTAGATCATCTCTCAGGTATGGCCACATAGTAATCCATCCTGCAGAAATTAATATATTAAAAACCTAATATAAATTTATTGGTTTATATGGACAATTAATAATTGACAAATTGATTGGGTATTTTTGTTTGCTGTTGAGAGCATTATATTTCCATAGGCAAATCCATGTGAAAAGCCAAATTACTATTGGGAGATTGCTTGGTAAGTATACAATTTAGATTAATAGGAGTTAGTTGGAGTTAGTGTTATTAAGTTACAACACTCATATGTATCCACTTCTAAGAACATACCTGCTGAAGAGCCTCGATACTTAAGTCTTTGAGTCAGAGCCACTAAAGGTACTGCAGAAATCAGAATAATACACCCCGCCCCTGTAGTCAAAGATATCTCAAAACTTAATACCCAGAACCTGTAAATATGTTAGGCTAAATGGCAAAAAGGAATTAATATTGCAGATGGAATTAAGGTTGCTAATTGGTTGAATTTAAAATAGATTATTCTAGATTATTCAGTGAGTCCAATGTAATAAACACAAGCTTTAAGTATGGAAAAGAGGTAGAAGAGTCAATGTTAAAGTGATGGTTTGTGAGAGTTAATTGGCATTATTAGCTTTGAAAATGAAAGGGACCATGAGCCAAGGAATGTGGGCAGCCTCTGCAAGTTGGAAAAGTCAAGAAAAACAGATTCTCCACTAGAGCTTTTAGAAAGGACCACAGTCCTGCTGACTCCTTGATTTTAGCTCAGTGAGACCCACCCATTTAGGACTTCTGAGCTCTAGGATTATGAGATTTGAAAATTGTGTTGTTTTAAGCCACTGTTTATAGTAATTTGTTATAGCAGCAATAGGAAAATCATATACTCTGCTAATTTGACCTTTCTGATTACCATTTATATATTCCATAAATTTTCCTTTCTTCCTTTCTTTTTTAAGCAAAATAATGTAATAACTTAGTGTTAACTTTTAGTTGCAATCACAATCCTCACAGGCATCCCAAGGTGAATCACCTTGACCGGACTGAAGTGTTTACCCATATTTGGATTTCTTTTTTGTTCTGGGGAATCTTCTTAGAAATGGGCCATTTTTTGGTCCCAGGGCTCTTCAGGCAATAAGGATATTAGGCTCTGGTTCTCAGGTTTCTTTATGATATACACTGTGTTCTCTCAAGGCCATTCTAGACTCCCTGAAACCAGAAAGTGAATTCTGGAATCCCTAAACTGTTTGGGGATTCTAGACCTAGAAGTATGCAGGGCAGAGCAAATGCCTCATGGCATAAATAAACTGGCACATTGTAAATCATCATACTTGATTATTTTTCTCTGTGGAGTGCAGAAGTATTAAAGTATCAAGGACTAGAATTAAGAGGCAGAGTACATATTTGTATCAAGGTAGCACTATTTTCCTTGTCTCTGAAAACAGAGTCCTTTATAGTCCAGATTGTAGAATCTAAACTTGTTTTAAATAATAAAAGCTAAAAGTAAAAAAAAAAAAGTAAAATGTAAGAGGGTTTTTTTTTTAATTTTATTTATTTATTTGTCAGAAAGAGAGGAGCAAGAGCGAGCACAGGAAGACAGAGTGGCAGGCAGAGGCAGAGGGAGAAGCAGGCTCCCTGCCAAGCAAGGAGCCCGATATGGGACTCGATCCCAGGACGCTGGGATCATGACCTGAGCTGAAGGCAGCTGCTTAACCAACTGAGCCACCCAGGTGTCCCAAATGTAAGAGTTATTGAGCTCTTACCATGTACTAGGCACTGTTCCAATTTCATTTAAGGTTCATTTAAACCTCTCCAGAACTCTATGGTTTAGGAACTATGATTATCCCTGTTTTACAAACGATGAAACTGAGGTTCAGTGTGATTAAGTAGTTTGATCAAGTTTACTGGCTTAGACGGAATGGAATTCATATGTGGAAGTTCTGATACCCGGGGGTATTTAGAAATGGGGCCTTTGGGAGTCAGATAAGTTTAGATGAGATCATAAAGGTGAGGCCCTCATGATAGTATCCTTACTGTCTGTCTCTGCACCACGTGAGGACTCAATGAGAAGACACCCATCTGCAAGTCAAGAAGACAGTTCTCTCCAGGAATCAAATCTGCTGACACGTTGATCTTGGACTTCCCAGCATCCAGAACTGTGAGAAATAAACGTCTGTTGTTTAGGCCACCCAGTGTGTGTGGTATTGTTACAGCAGTCTGAGCTAAGACAGTTACACAACTAGTAAGTGGCAGAGCTGTTACCTGAACTTGATCAGTCTAATTTAGAGACTGAGTTCTTTTTTAAAGATTTTATTTATTTGACACAGAGAGACGATTCACAAGGGGGAGTGGAAGAGGAGAAGCAGGCTTCCCACTGAGCAAGAAGTGCAATGCTGGGTTCCATCCCAGGACCCTGAGACCATGACCTGAGCTGAAGGCAGATGCTTAACGACTGAGCCACCTAGGTGCCCCAGAGACTGAGTTCTTAACTAGTATCTTTCACCATAAGTTAGCAGTTTACTCATCTTCCACAAATACGTGTATCCAGAAATTAAAATAAAGGGATGCAGAGTGAATGACCACATAGAGGAAAGGATATTTCCACAATAAAGACTATTAGTATCAGGGCAAATTACAAGAATACTTTAATTAGAAGTGAGAAGATGTGTGGGGTGCCTGGGGCGCTCAGTGGGTTAAGCCTCTCCCTTCGGCTCGGGTCATGATCTCAGGGTCCTGGGATCGAGCCCCACATCGGGCTCTCTCCTCTGTGGGGAGCCTGCTTCCTCCTCTCTCTCTGCCTGCCTCTCTGCCTGCTTGTGATCTCTATGTCAAATAGATTTTTTAAAAAATGAGAAGATGTGGATGACTGGAAGGCTCATTCGGTTAAGAGCCTGTCTTCGGCTCAGGGTCATGATCCCAGGATCCTGGGTAGAATCCCATAGAAGGCTCCTTGCTCAGCCGGGAGCCTGCTTCTTCCTCTGCCGGCCTCTCTCTCTCTCTCTCTCTCTCTCTCTCTCTCCCTCTCTCTCTCTGTCTGACAAATTAAAAAAAAGTGAGAAGATGGTCTCCAAAAATAGTGTTTGGGAAGAGAAACTTCTACTACAAGCCTGGAATAATGTGTTTATAGTAGTTTAATCATTATAGTTTTATCATGAAAAGCTCACTGCACTGGGAATCAAAAGAACTAGATTCTTGCTGTTTCGCCACTAACCAGCTAAGTAAGCTTGATAAAGCCACTACATTTCTAGGTTCTAGTTTCTGAGAATAGCATTCATACTTCTGAAGAAGGCATTGTAGGAAAAAGAATAAAGGGGCACCTTTTTAAGTGTCGTTAAGTGTCTGCCTTCAGCTTGAGTCATGATTCCAGGGTCCCATGATCCCATGATCCCAGGATCGAGCCCCATGTTGGGCTCCCCTCTCCCACTCCCACTGCTTGTGTTCCTTCTCTATCTATCAAATAAAGAAATAAAATCTTTTAAAAAAAGGAATAAAAACTTTTTTTAATCCACAGGAGAATCAATATTAGCATCAAGAATTTATTGATCATATACCTATTTGAAAAGTACAAGCTAAGTAAAAAATTAGAAGGGACAGGCTGATTAATTCCAGTAAGTGATTAAGTTAAGTAAGTGATTGAGTAGTGAGGACTGAGAAATAATACTAAAATTATAAAGAAAAGTTAAAAAAACTATCAGTAAAATGAAGCCTACATGACATCTTCTTTTGCATCCAGGTAAAGTGGGATTTCTAGGCATTTTAAGAGCTTTTATAAATTTCTCTATCCCATCAGAGATATCCTTAAATTAAGTTGGCTTTTGATTCAAGTCAGTTCAATTCAACCTATATTTACAGGATATCTTCCGAGATGATTTGCCCTGAAACTAAGCTTCATTCAGGACTTGAACAGCCGCTGGGAGTGCCAGAGCTGCTGGGAATATGAAGTTCTGATGGGAAGCAGAAACCGGTTTGCAGACAGAAAACATTTCTATTTAACATTTTTGGTAAATTGCCTAAAAATATCCACAGAAGAAAATGACCTGATCTCCAAGGCCTTAGTCATTTGTTTGATTTCTATTTTGCATTCTAATACTCAGTTTTTGACCTCTGTCCATAACACTACATTCTTTCTCTTCAAGCACCTTGCCCTGCATTTATACATCACTTTCAAATGCCAGTATCTTCTGTGCTTACCGCATGTTATGCTTTGAACTGATAGAGATACAAAGATGAAGGAGCTCACAGTTTTGTAGGAAGAGTGCAGAATTAGACATAAAACAGTGCTAGTCTAGTGGTAGAAACAGAGTGTAATCGGGGCACATGAACAAAACATTTTACAATACTAATTTGTGTCCTTATCTTTTGAAAGATATTAAACTGCCCAAACCTCTGGGAATTGGAATTCTGAACCTCTGTGAAGTAGTCTGTGGCCTACCACTTTTCAAACTTTTTTGTCTGTGATCTGGAGTGTGGCAGACATAAGTGTTCATCAAATGTACTACATGTTCCCCTGCATTTCTCAGCCTCCCTTGCAGTTGGTAGATCATGCACCTATTCTTGTCAATGGGTCAGGAGAGGAAGGGATTGTACTGTTTCTGGTTCAAATCTCTTAACACTGATTAAGAGCCAGTGAGAGTCCTCTGTGCTCTCTTTAGAAAGATATTTAAGCCTAGAAGCAAAGAACCAAGAGGCAATAGTTGAAAGATGAAAATATGCTGGATCCTTAAAGATCTGGAGGACAACCACCAAGGAGGTCAATCTACTCCACATCAGACTTTATGGTAGTGACATGCGACATATAAAATATTTTTATGGGATGGAACTAGAGCGTATCATGCTTAGTGAAATAAGTCAAGCAGAGAAAGACAACTATCATATGATCTCCCTGATATGAGGAAGTGGTGATGCAACATGGGGGCTTAAGTGGGTAGGAGAAGAATCAATGAAACAAGATGGGATTGGGAGGGAGACAAACCGTAAGTGACTCTTAATCTCACAAAACAAACTGAGGGTTGCTGGGGGGAGGGGGTTTGGGAGAAGGGGGTGGGATTATGGACATTGGGGAGGGTATGTGCTTTGGTGAGTGCTGTGAAGTGTGTAAACCTGGTGATTCACAGACCTGTACCCCTGGGGATAAAAATATATGTTTATAAAAAATAAAAAATTAAAAAAATTATATTTTTATGTTAAGTCACTGCCATGCATTTCACATCTGGACCCAGTGTGTATGCATGTGTGTGTATGAAACAAAAATTTAAAATAATACGACTGTAATACTTGCTGTTTCTGACATAGTTATATTTTCATTCAGGAAAATGCTCATCAGACTTACAATGTCACTACACCCTAATTGGTCCCCATAATGTGAAAAATAATGTTTTTAAGGGGCGCCTGGGTGGCTCAGTGGGTTAAAGCCTCTGCCTTCAGCTCAGTTCATGATCCCAGGGTCCTGGGGACCGAAACCCACATCCCGCTCTCTGCTCAGCAGGAAGCCTGCTTCTTCCTCTCTGCCTTCTTGTGATCTCTGTCAAATAAATAAATAAAATCTTTAAAAAAATAATATTTTTAAAGTTTTTCTCTTATTTTAACTTTAATTCCATTATAATTAACATACAGTATTATATTAGTCTCACGTGTACAACAGAATGATTCAACAATTCCATACATTACTCAGTGCTGATCACTGATATGTGTACTCTGAATCCTCTTCACCTTTTTAACCCATCACCACTCACCTCCTCTCTGGCAACCACCAGTTCTCTATGCTTAAGAATCTGTTTTTTTGTCTCTTTTTCTTTCTCCATTTGTTTTGTTTCTTAAATTGCATGTGAATGAACTCATATCCCATTTTCTTTCTCTGACTTATTTCGCTTAGCTGAAAAATAATGTAAAGCTGCTCAAGACATTGGTCGTCTAGGAACAGCTTTCAGGTGTATCCAATTATTTAGAATAGGAAGGTTTACAATAAATGCTGTGTCACAATGATAATAAAAATGGGAAATACCGAGTATTTCATCTTGTAAAATTAAATTATTGCATTTTGGCTGTATGTTTCTATTTGGCATCTATTTGTGAATACACACACCTACATACATGCATACGTAATAAAGGAACAATGTTTTTCACTGTTCTGCAAAACCGGTAGTCTCTGGCACTGAAACGTACTGCTGCTCTAAAATTTGCATTCCAAAAAATAAAAATAAAAAATAAAATAAAACAAAATTTGCATTCCAATCCTAAAGGACTCCATTAAGAAAGTATTCGGCTTGGTGCAGGCAAATTTTGGTAGATCCCTGAGGACAAAATAAGCTTTATTCCTTTTCTCAATAACAGGAGAAAGAACCGAAGTCAGGAAATCTTATACTTTAATGAAGCGCCGTAGCGGTGGCCTGTAAAACGAAGCAGCAAGATCCCAGACCGGCCTAGCTTTCCTCTCCACTCTTTGAATGGACGTAGCTCAGAGAAAACAGCTCTCCAGCTCTAGGCCGGAACCAGAATGAAACTCTCGCGAGAGCCTCCCGAGCGCCGGGAGCCTTCTGTGAGCACTAGTTCCCGCCCCGTCAGTGCGCCTACAGGCTGCCTGCTCCCCGCCGGCTGGCTTCCTCTGCTACTGCGGGGCGGGCCGGAACTTTTATCCGTAGGAACGGGTTTACACTGTAGAGTGTTGCCGGCCGGCGTCAAGGAGAATAGAGTGCCATCCTCTTCCTCTCACCGTAGCCGCCGCGGAGCGGAGCCGAGCAGATCAGATCCAGGAGCGCGGTTACCGGGCGGGCTGGGTCTATGGTCGCTCCGCGGGCCGCTCCGCCGGCTGGTGCTTTTTTATCAGGGCAAGCTGTGTTCCATGGCAGGGAACTTTTGGCAGAGCTCCCATTAGTAAGTGATCTTCCGTCTCGTCGCCCGGGGCTTGCTCTTGGGAGTCGGTGAGGACGGGGCCTGCGACTCCCTTTGGCCTGGATCCCGGCCCCTGTCCCGAGCGCCGCGGGGTCTCCCGGGAGGCGGCAGCGGCCGGAAGCGGGATGCACTTTTCTCTGGCGACTCCCCTCTCCCCGCCCCCTGGCAGCATTTCGGGGGTGGTGGGGGGGACATAGCTGTGAGCGGGGAAGGGCAGGGGCTGAGGGGGTTCGGTCTGCGGGGAAGGAAGGAGTTTAACTTCCAGTTCTTGGATAATCTAGGCCTGGAAGCGGGTGGGGTGGGATGGGGTGGCATGGGCCCAGGTCTAGGAAGCGTGGCCCGGTTCCGGACTGTGAGGCCGGCTCCTCGGGACAGTTGGGGTTCGCTTTTGCCTGGGCTCTCTCTTCCGTTGCCGGCATTGTAGTCTTTTGTCGTTGACCTTCTCTCTGGAGTGGATTTAATACTATTCCGAGGAGAGATCCAGACTCAGTCTTGTGTCTGCTCTCTCCCCGCTTCTTGCCATTGCCTTATGCCTAGCTGGAGTTGGATTATTGGTTAGGTATAGGGCAGGTGCTCTCAAATTATCCATTTCATTAGTCTGTGCCTTATACTTTAGGCATGTATTTTCCTGTGACGTCGCCAATTTCTTGAACCCATTTCATGAGTTTTTGTTTTTGTTAGTGACCATGGAAGAACTAGAGCAATATTAAAAATGTGTAAATACATATATCCCATACATACATTTGTTTAGGCCGAAAGGTGGGTGATGCGACTGACAGAACTTGGCCCAGGCTTTCCGCTGCACGGTTCAAAGATGAACAGAGCTGGATACTGTTATATTTTAGTGTAAATATGTCTGAATGCCAAGAGAGCGTTAGTAACTGGAAGTTAAACTTTGATTCTGTGAAGATGGTGGATTCCTATTCATTCTGCTTTTAGTCGTTTGTAAGAGAAGAAAACAATGGGGTTGGAAACCTATTTTCAGAACAGCTGGTTTGCCCCTTGCTGTAAATGATTCTGTGGAGATGAAATTCTATAGAAGCCCTACTTCTGATTATATTTTTATTTGGCACTCTTTTGCTCAGTGTAATACTTGCTTGGGCAAAATTAAAATATAGAAAATTTAGTGAAGAAGGGATAGTATTTTTTTTTAAGATTTTATTTATTTGTCAGAGAGAGAGGAGCTAGAGCGAGCACAAGCAGGCAGAGTGGCAGGCAGAGGCAGAGGGAGAAGCAGGCTCCCTGCCAAGCAAGGAGCCCGATGTGGGACTCGATCCCAGGACGCCGGGATCATGACCTGAACTGAAGGCAGCTGTTTAACCAACTGAGCCACCCAGGCGTCCCCAGGGATAGTATTTTGATAAACTTTGAAAGAAGGTGAAAGAATTGACAGGTAGCTAGGTGTTAGTTATCAGAAGTTACAGCCATTTTTCAACTTAAAAAAAAAAAGATCCTACCTGCCTTTTGATAAATGGTCTCATTATGCTTTCATTTATTTTTGGCGTAATGAGACCATTTATCAAAGGGGGAGCAGTATCTATAATACTTGTTTTTTTCACTTTGGAAACATAAAATTGTTACACTGTTAAATGTGCCTCCCCCCCCCCAAAAAAAAGTGTTTAAATGTACTTTTTCGAAAGCGTCCTTGCCTTACAGTTCAAATAGTCCTGGAGAAAGGGGCCACTGAGATCTCTTGATGATCATGAAGTGCCTGATCTGCAAAAGGTTACAAGTGAGAAAGACAAGGCAATCAATTCTGGGAAAACAAACCAACAAAAAGATTACAAAAACCATTGTTCTAGGTGATTTTGGTAAAAGAGGAAAATTGACGTGAACTATGTTGTATATCATGGTTTGAAGATGCACAGTTTAACATTTCTGAAATGGGCATGACAGTTTTTTTCTTAGTAGCACATGATATAATGGTAAATTTTACAAACAGTGTAATCTTAAATTTTATGAGATTTCCTATTTATAAGTGTTCTTGGTTTACCTCCATACTATATGCTGTGAGGAAAAACTTGAATACTTGTGAAATTTATTGTTTTAAAAACCTTAAATGACTGTAAGGATGGAATTAATGATAATGCCAGAACATAGTGAATCACAGTATTTTCTAGAAAGTTGAAGTAGAGCACAACATATTCTTTGACCTTAACTGCAGTAAAAGTGGAAGGGCACTGAATACTAGGGGTTGACTGAACTAGTGAAGAGATAACAGAAATAAAAAAGTACAAAATCAGTTCTGGGTATTTTATTGTATCAAAGAGGAAACTGAAAATACAGTTACATAATATCAAGGAAATAACCTGATGAGATCAATATATATCCATACCTATGGGATGTAGCCAAAGCCAGTTATAAACA